>NC_135337.1:61634709-61935542 GCF_023851605.1 Tamandua tetradactyla
AACCTATACCTCACATGCAGCTTCATTCAGTGTTTTAACATAATTGCATTACAATTGGGTAGTATTGTGCTGTCCATTTCTGAGTTTTTATATCCAGTCCCGTTGTACAGTCTGTATCCCTTCAGCTCCAATTATCCCTTCTCTTTTTTTTTTTTTTTTAAATTAATGGAAAAAAAGAAATTAACCCAACATTTAGAGATCATACCATTCTACATATGCAATCATTAATTCTTAACCTCATCACATAGATGCATGGTCATCATTTCTTAGTACATTTGCATTGGTTTAGAAGAACTAGCAACATAACCGAAAAAGATATAGAATGTTAATATAGAGAAAAAAATAAAAGTAATAATAGTAAAATCAAAACAAAACAAAACAAAACAAAAACCTATAGCTCAGATGCAGCTTCATTCAGTGTTTTAACATGATTACTTTACAATTAGGTATTATTGTGCTGTCCATTTTTGAGTTTTTGTATCTAGTCCTGTTGCACAGTCTGTATCCCTTCAGCTTCAATTACCCATTGTCTTACCCTGTTTCTAACTCCTGCTGAACTCTGTTACCAATGATATATTTCAAGTTTATTCTCGAATGTCCGTTCACATCAGTGGGACCATACAGTATTTGTCCTTTAGTTTTTGGCTGGATTCACTCAGCATAATATTCTCTAGGTCCATCCATGTTATTACATGCTTCATAAGTTTATCTTGTCTTAAAGCTGCATAATATTCCATCGTATGTATATACCACAGTTTGTTTAGCCACTCTTCTGTTGATGGAGATTTTGGCTGTTTCCATCTCTTTGCAATTGTAAATAATGCTGCTATAAACATTGGTGTGCAAATGTCCGTTTGTGTCTTTGCCCTTAAGTCCTTTGAGTAGATACCTAGCAATGGTATTGCTGGGTCGTATGGCAATTCTATATTCAGCTTTTTGAGGAACCGCCAAACTGCCTTCCACAGTGGTTGCACCCTTTGACATTCCCACCAACAGTGGATAAGTGTGCCTCTTTCTCCGCATCCTCTCCAGCACTTGTCATTATCTGTTTTGTTGATAATGGCCATTCTGGTGGGTGTGAGATGATATCTCATTGTGGTTTTGATTTGCATTTCTCTAATGGCCAGGGACATTGAGCATCTCTTCATGTGCCTCTTGGCCATCCGTATTTCCTCTTCTGAGAGGTGTCTGTTCAAGTCTTTTTCCCATTTTGTAATTGGGTTGGCTGTCTTTTTGTTGTTGAGATGAACAATCTCTTTATAAATTCTGGATACTAGACCTTTATCTGATATATCATTTCCAAATATTGTCTCCCATTGTGAAGGCTGTCTTTCTACTTTCTTGATGAAGTTCTTTGATGCACAAAAGTGTTTAATTTTGAGGAGTTCCCATTTATTTATTTCCTTCTTCAGTGCTCTTGCTTTAGGTTTGAGGTCCATAAAACCGCCTCCAGTTGTAAGATCCATAAGATATCTCCCAACATTTTCCTCTAACTGTTTTATGGTCTTAGACCTAATGTTTAGATCTTTGATCCATTTTGAGTTAACTTTTGTATAGGGTGTGAGAGATGGGTCTTCTTTCATTCTTTTGCATATGGATATCCAGTTCTCTAGGCACCATTTATTGAAGAGACTGCTCTGTCCCAGGTGAGTTGGCTTGACTGCCTTATCAAAGATCAAATGTCCATAGATGAGAGGGTCTATATCTGAGCACTCTATTCGATTCCATTGGTCGATATATCTATCTTTATGCCAATACCATGCTGTTTTGACCACTGTGGCTTCATAATATGCCTTAAAGTCAGGCAGCGCGAGACCTCCAGCTTCGTTTTTTTTTCCTCAAGATGTTTTTAGCAATTCGGGGCACCCTGCCCTTCCAGATAAATTTGCTTATTGGTTTTTCTATTTCTGAAAAATAAGTTGTTGGGATTTTGATTGGTATTGCATTGAATCTGTAAATCAATTTAGGTAGGATTGACATCTTAACTATATTTAGTCTTCCAATCCATGAACACGGTATGCCCTTCCATCTATTTAGGTCTTCTGTGATTTCTTTTAGCAGTTTTTTGTAGTTTTCTTTATATAGGTTTTTTGTCTCTTTAGTTAAATTTATTCCTAGGTATTTTATTCTTTTAGTTGCAATTGTAAATGGGATTCGTTTCTTGATTTCCCCCTCAGCTTGTTCATTACTAGTGTATAGAAATGCTACAGATTTTTGAATGTTGATCTTGTAACCTGCTACTTTGCTGTACTCATTTATTAGCTCTAGTAGTTTTGTTGTGGATTTTTCCGGGTTTTCGACGTATAGTATCATGTCGTCTGCAAACAGTGATAGTTTTACTTCTTCCTTTCCAATTTTGATGCCTTGTATTTCTTTTTCTTGTCTAATTGCTCTGGCTAGAACCTCCAACACAATGTTGAATAATAGTGGTGATAGTGGACATCCTTGTCTTGTTCCTGATCTTAGGGGGAAAGTTTTCAATTTTTCCCCATTGAGGATGATATTAGCTGTGGGTTTTTCATATATTCCCTCTATCATTTTAAGGAAGTTCCCTTGTATTCCTATCTTTTGAAGTGTTTTCAACAGGAAAGGATGTTGAATCTTGTCAAATGCCTTCTCTGCATCAATTGAGATGATCATGTGATTTTTCTGCTTTGATTTGTTGATATGGTGTATTACATTAATTGATTTTCTTATGTTGAACCATCCTTGCATACCTGGGATGAATCCTACTTGGTCGTGATGTATAATTCTTTTAATGTGTTGTTGGATACGATTTGCTAGAATTTTATTGAGAATTTTTGCATCTGTATTCATTAGAGAGATTGGTCTGTAGTTTTCTTTTTTTGTAATATCTTTGCCTGGTTTTGGTATGAGGGTGATGTTGGCTTCATAGAATGAATTAGGCAGTTTTCCCTCCACTTCGATTTTTTTGAAGAGTTTGAGGAGAATTGGTACTAATTCTTTCTGGAACGTTTGGTAGAATTCACATGTGAAGCCATCTGGTCCTGGACTTTTCTTTTTAGGAAGCTTTTGAATGACTGATTCAATTTCTTTACTTGTGATTGGTTTGTTGAGGTCATCTATGTCTTCTTGAGTCAAAGTTGGTTGTTCATGTCTTTCCAGGAACCCGTCCATTTCATCTAAATTGTTGTATTTATTAGCGTAAAGTTGTTCATAGTATCCTGTTATTACCTCCTTTATTTCTGTGAGGTCAGTAGTTATGTCTCCTCTTCCATTTCTGATCTTATTTATTTGCATCCTCTCTCTTCTTCTTTTTGTCAATCTTGATAAGGGCCCATCAATCTTATTGATTTTCTCATAGAACCAACTTCTGGTCTTATTGATTTTCTCTACTGTTTTCATATTTTCAATTTCATTTATTTCTGCTCTGATCTTTGTTATTTCTTTCCTTTTGCTTGCTTTGGGATTAGTTTGCTGTTCTTTCTCCAGTTCTTCCAATTGAACAGTTAATTCCTGCATTTTTGCCTTTTCTTCTTTTCTGATATAGGCATTTAGGGCAATAAATTTCCCTCTTAGCACTGCCTTTGCTGCATCCCATAAGTTTTGATATGTTGTGTTTTCATTTTCATTCTCCTCGAGGTATTTACTAATTTCTCTTGCAATTTCTTCCTTGACCCACTCGTTGTTTAAGAGTGTGTTGTTGAGCCTCCAGGTATTTGTGAATTTTCTGGCATTCTGCCTATTATTAATTTCCAACTTCATTCCTTTATGATCCGAGAAAGTGTTGTGTATGATTTCAATCTTTTTAAATTTGTTAAGACTTGCTTTGTGACCCAGCATATGGTCTATCTTTGAGAATGATCCATGAGCACTTGAGAAAAAGGTGTATCCTGCTGTTGTGGGATGTAATGTCCTATAAATGTCTGTTAAGTCTAGCTCATTTATAGTAATATTCAGATTCTCTATTTCTTTATTGATCCTCTGTCTAGATGTTCTGTCCATTGATGAGAGTGGGGAATTGAAGTCTCCAACTATTATGGTATTTGTGTCTATTTCCCTTTTCAGTGTTTGCAGTGTATTCCTCACATATTTTGGGGCATTCTGGTTCGGTGCGTAAATATTTATGATTGTTATGTCTTCTTGTTTAATTGTTCCTTTTATTAGTATATAGTGTCCTTCTTTGTCTCTTTTAACTGTTTTACATTTGAAGTCTA
Source organism: Tamandua tetradactyla (assembly GCF_023851605.1). Classification (NCBI taxonomy): domain Eukaryota; kingdom Metazoa; phylum Chordata; class Mammalia; order Pilosa; family Myrmecophagidae; genus Tamandua; species Tamandua tetradactyla. The sequence goes on from NC_135337.1 coordinate 61,638,888, forward strand.
ACTTGTTGGATATTAGTATAGCCACTCCTGCTATTTTCTGGTTGTTATTTGCATGAAATATCTTTTCCCAACCTTTCACTTTCAACCTATGTTTATCTTTGGGTCTAAGATGTGTTTCCTGTAGACAGCATATAGAAGGATCCTGTTTTTTAATCCATTCTGCCAATCTATGTCTTTTGATTGGGGAATTCAGTCCATTAACATTTAGTGTTATTACTGTTTGGATAATATTTTCCTCTGCCATTTTGCCTTTTGTATTATATATATATCATATCTGACTTTCCTTCTTTCTACACTCTTCTCCATACCTCTCTCTTCTGTCTTTTCGGTTCTGACTCTAGTGCTCCCTTTAGTATTTCTTGCAGAGCTGGTCTCTTGGTCACAAATTCTCTCAGTGACTTTTTGTCTGAGAATGTTTTAATTTCTCCCTCATTTTTGAAGGACAATTTTGCTGGATATAGGAGTCTTGGTTGGCAGTTTTTCTCTTTTAGTAATTTAAATATATCATCCCACTGTGTTCTAGCTTCCATGGTTTCTGCTGAGAAATCTACACATAGTCTTATTGGGTTTCCCTTGTATGTAATGGATTGTTTTTCTCTTGCTGCTTTCAAGATCCTCTCTTTCTCTTTGACCTCTGACATTCTAACTAGTAAGTGTCTTGGAGAACGCCTATTTGGGTCTAATCTCTTAGGGGTGCGCTGCACTTCTTGGATCTGTAATTTTAGGTCTTTCATAAGAGTTGGGAAATTTTCAGTGATAATTTCTTCCATTAGTTTTTCTCCTCCTTTTCCCTTCTCTTCTCCTTCTGGGACACCCACAACACGTATATTTGTGCGGTTCATATTGTCCTTGAGTTCCCTGATACCCTGTTCAAATTTTTCCATTCTTTTCCCGATAGTTTCTGTTTCTTTTTGGAATTCAGATGTTCCATCCTCCAAATCACTAATTCTATCTTCTGTCTCTTTGAATCTATCATTGTAGGTATCCATTGTGTTTTCTATCTTTTCTACTTTGTCCTTCACTTCCATAAGTTCTGTGATTTGCTTTTTCAGTTTTTCTATTTCTTCTTTATGTTCAGCCCATGTCTTCTTCATGTCCTCCCTCAATTTATCGATTTCGTTTTTGAAGAGGTTTTCCATTTCTGTTCGTATATTTAGCATTAGTTGTCTCAGCTCCTGTATCTCATTTGAACTATTGGTTTGTTCCTTTGACTGGGCCATATTTTCAATTATTTGAGCGTGATCCGTTATCTTCTGTTGGCGTCTGCGCATTTAGACAGATTTCCCTGGGTATTGGATCCAAAAGTTTGGAAGATTTTTCTGTGAAATCTCTGGGTTCTGTTTTTCTTATCCTGCCCAGTAGGTGGCGCTCGTGGCACACGTTTGTCTGCGGGTCCCACCAGTAAAAGGTGCTGTGGGACCTTAAACTTTGGAAAACTCTCGCCGTCCTGGGGGTTCGCTAGCCGAAGCGGCTTGAGCCGGCCCGCGGTCCGAACGCAGGGAGGGTTGCTGGTCGCTGCAGGCAGGGAAAGAGCCCGTCCGAATTTCCTAGTTGGCCCTGGGCAACAAGCGTGGCGGGAGGGCGCCAGCGGCAGCGGCCTGCCTGAGAGAGTGCACGTTCCCCGGGAGTGACGGGTTTGGAAGGGGCCTCCCCCACCCGTCACCGTTCTCCGCGGCCTGGGGGTTTCCGATCCAATTCTCTCAGTTGGTCCGGGGGCTGCGCGTGGTGTGGGCGCCAGCCGCCTTGGTTTCAGGGGACCGCCTCTCCAATTCTCCCAGCCGGCCCGGGAAGGGGGAAGGGTGTAACTCCGGCCGCTTGCCACCCCGCCCGGTAAGGCCCGCGCGCCTCGGCGATCTCACCCGAGCTGCTTCTCTCAGCCAGCCAGCCATTCCAGGATGGGGTACGCTGTCTTTTTTATCTCTGTTGTGGCTTTGGGCGCTTTCTGTATCGTTTCTACTCCCCTAGTAGGTGTCCTGGAGAAGAAACTAAGATCCGCGCGTCTTACTAAGCCGCCATCTTCCTCTCAATATTTTTATACAGGCAATCTCTTTAGTAATGTTCTTTTCATTTATTCTGCAAATATTTGTTGTGTAGCTTTGCTGTGCCAGTACTTACACCAGGTTCTAATAGTGGTGAACAAAACAGATGGTTTCTAGCTTCTCCAATTAATAGAAAAGAGAAATTTTAAACAAAAAAAATATAAAATGAATATAAAATTATAAATTATGCTTAGAGAGTTATAAGTGAGAATTAAAAGAGAGGTTCTCTCATACATCCATGGGCTCAGCATTTTGATTTCAATCCTTCTTGCTTAGTAAATTCTATTTCAGAAAAGCGGGTATACAGACTGCCTTTCTTTAATAAAAGCATAAGTGTTTCAGCAGGTAACAGACGCCCATTATCCACATAGCTTTTTAATCTTCTCTGTATTAATTCTTCTATTTATAGACACTCAGTATGTAAAATGCAGCTGCCTGTGTATTCTTTCTACCTGTAAATGACACAACAAAGTCTCAGCTTAATTAAAACACCATAAATAAAGTAAAAAATTCCAATTCCTTTGCCTTTCTTCTCCTATCAATAGGATTAGAGTATTTCTCTGCCAAACTTTGCCCTCAGATGCTTATCACAGGCATTCTCAGAACCACCAGCTAGTGAGAAGTATCAGCAAGTCAGGGAGAGGGAGAAAAGGGCTTACTTTCCAATTATGAATGTACTGATTTATTAACACTGATTTGAACATTCATTCTTTAGATTCAGATTGTTATGGTCATGCATTTAAATAATAGTGGCAGGTGAAGCTCTGCCGTCCTCTGTCAATCTTGCATGGGGATGCCATTTAAGACACAGCAGAAAGGGGAGCTGGAAAAAACTAAAATATTCATTGCCGAAGTCAAAATTATATGGTAGACTGTTAGCTTGATGATAAACCCTAATTCTTTTTACTTACCATTGACAAATCTCAAAATATATTACAACAGTGGCTTTTGAATAAGTGTTTAACCAGATATTAAGAATTCAAAGTACAGAAGTCATTACCTGAACCAAGGTTACAACTTGCCTACTGTCATGGGGAAGCTAATGGCAGTGTTCACTAAAGCATCAAGTTACAATTGTTTAATATTAACTCTGACCATCATGCCTCAATATTTACGAATGTACTGACTCAATATTTTTGTAAGACCACACCCCTTTAGTGAAGCACCACTGAAAATATAGCCAATTTTTTATCAAAAGAACAAGATTTACTTTATTAGTAATTCGTCATTGTTCAAGTAACCCTCTTGAACACTTTTCCTTAACCTGAATTCTTTTAGGGGAATAATCTATATCTCTATGTGTCATATATCAGTGATCAGAAATTTTGTCTATTTCTTTCTATTGATTGTACGATTATTTCCTTCATATTTTTGTTTAAATCAATTCAGTTTATTTTTTCAACTCTGACTTTAGTAACAATATGTTTGAATTCGAAGTATTGATGTGACAGTTGTATTTTTTCACATAAACATTGAAATAAAGTCCAGAATTTAGAGTCCATATTATTATAGGCTGGAGTCTTAGTCCAAGACAAGCTACTACTTCTGTTGTTTTTAGCTACTGGGATCTAAGATTTTCTGGTGATTTATTCCAAAATAACCTAACCTATCCTGACCTATCATAATTTTTATATTAATTGTGTATGACTCCTCAAATTCTGTATTCAAATTCCCCTCACATTGTTTACTAACTCCTAAATTGCCAGGCAGAGAGTGAGAATCTGGGAAGCCTAGCCTAGAATCTGGGAAGTAGCTTGAAGGTAGTAGAGGTTTCAGTAGCTGCATGGAGCTGGGGAGAAAGAGTTTGAAGTTTATGTCCTGTCAAGTTAGAAGAGTTTGGCAATGTGTCAGACTTTCCACTAAAACCTCAGAAAAGCCAGAACATATGAGTAAACCCAGGAATAAGGGTTACACTCAAGAATTAAATGTAATATGTAAATAAATCCACTATATCTAATTCCTAAACAATTCTCCATAAGATCAAGTGATCCACCATAGCTTACTGCCTGCCAGTACAAACTCAACTTTCTTTAGAAGAAGGATAAGAAATATAGAAGAAGCAGGTCCAAGATAACCCAGATATTAGCACTGGTACAAGGACATTAAGCAGCTATTATAAATATATTAAAGGATTTAAAAGAAAAACTGGATAGAATGGGTGAACAGGTGGGAATCCCAGAAGGGGAATGGAACCTATAAAAAAAACAAGTAGCTATTCTAGAACTGAAAAATACACTATCAAAACTGAAAAGTATACTGGGTATAATTTAGAGCAGATTGAATTCTACAGAAAAATGTATTAGTCAACTTGAACATATGTCAGTACAAAATTTCAGATACCAATTTTCCCTTTCAATCATCTCAAAAGATTATTTTTTTGCAGAAATTGCAAGCTTATTTTAAATTTCATATGGAAATGCAAATGGTTCAGAATTGAAGAGAATCCAGAAACAGACTCATACCTATCTGGTATGTATATTGCAGGACAGTGAAAGAAGAGTGATCTTTTCCATAAGTAGTATTGGGTCAATTACATACAAATACAGAAAAAAATTATCTGCTCTATACCAACATTGTACATTAAACTCAGTTCATGTTGAATTGCAGATCTAAAATGAAAAAACAAAGATTTTAGAGAGTGTATTAGTCAGTGTTCCCTAGGGAAACAGAACTGACAGCATTTATATACATACATACACACACACACACATACAAACACATGAATATTATGAGGTTCTTTCATAGGAATTGGATCATTCATTCAACTGTGGGGATGGGTAATCCAAATTCTGTAGGTCAAGTTGCAAGCTGGGAACGCTGATGGAGATTTTCAATGAACTCCCTAAGAGAGACAAGCTGCCTGAAGTAGAGGTGGAAATTCAGAAATTCTCCCTTCTGACTGCTGAAATCATCACTTCTCCCTTTCAGGCCTTCAACTGATTGAATGAGACATCTCTGTTATTTAAGGCAATCTCCTCAGTTGATTGTAGATGTAACTGGCGATAAATGCAATCAAGTTACTGATCATTTAAATCTACAAAATATCCTTACAGTAACAATCAGACTAGTGCTTGCTTGAGCAAATAGCTGGATGCCACAACCTGGCCAAGGGTGACATAAGAAAATATCTTTGGAACATTGTTATAGGGAAAGATTCAAACAGGTCACAAAAAGTATTAGCTAAAAAAATTTTTGCACAATATATAGAGATATATTAAAATTAATAACATCTGTTTATAAAAATCACCTTTAAGAGAGTATAAAAACAACCCAGATTGAAAATTATTCAGAAGACATATAAAAATAACAGACTCATTTTGAACACATATAAGGAACCTATGAAATAATAAGAAAAAGAGAGAATCCATGTAGAAAGAAAGAGTGAAGGACTCATCACTTCACAAAGAGGAATAGAAAAATAGCCAAAAAAACAAAACTAAAGAAAACATGAAAGCATACTCAACTTCCTTAGACTTCAGGAAAAAGCAAATTAAAACCATAATGAGATATCATTATACCCATCTGAATGTTTAAAATGAAAAGGTAGGAAAATATCCAGTGTTGGTTAGGATGTAGAGCAGCAGAACTCTCCTATGCTGTTAGTGGAAGTGAAAATTGGTACAATCACTTTGGCAATATCTACTCAAGCTGAACATTTTCATACTCTGTGAACCAGCAATTCCACTTCTGGGTTTATACCCCAAAATGTGTATATATATATATATTCAAAAAGATATATGCTAGAATGGCCATAACAGTACTATTCATAATAGCACAACTGGGAATATCCCAATGCCCATCTGCAGAAGTATGGATAAATAAAGTGAGGTACATTCACACAGAGGAATACTAAGCAGCAGTGAAAATGAAAGAACTATGATAACATAGAACAATATGGAACAATCTCACAAATTACTGTTGATAAAAATGGGCCAGGCACAGAAGAGTATGTGGTGTATGATTCCGTGTATGTAAAGTACAAATTGCCAAAATTAACCTATGCTATTAGAAGTCAGAATAGTGGGTGCACTTGGGAAGGAAAAAGGACCAAAATAGAGCCCAGTGGCATCTCTGAGGTACTGATAGCATTCTCCTGTTTGTGTTGGGTGCTGGTTACATGGGCATGTTCAATTTGTGAGACTTTATCAAGCTGCACACACCTATGATATATGGACTTTCTTTATCTATGTTGTATTTTAATAAAAAGCTTTAAAAAAATCAAGTCCTCTCCCCCTTTCCCCACTCCTTTGCTCCCTTCTCCCTTCCCATCCCCATCTTTCCCTTCCCCTCCTCTTTCCTTTACTAACGTCCTCAGATAGAAGAAGTATAATTGGTTTTACTGAATGAACTGTCACTAGACAAGTCCAATCAGAGAGCACTATTTCTCTTTCCTTCCTTTTGTACCTTAGTTTAAACCCACTCTGGGAACTAGACACTTCTCCGTGCTGGATGAGATACTGGGTAGGCCTCATGACTTTTCTAGTCATGCTTAGATAATAAATAGTCCTTTTGTTTTTGGCATTAAAACACCAAACCTAGCCTAATAATCATATAACATCAGCCTGGTCCCTGGCGACAATCAGAACTTGAAAATCTTATCTGACGTAAGGCATTTCCTTCCCTCAGTTGGGGCTTGACTCTGACCTGGAAGCCTATAGAGGAGGTGGTGCGGGTTGCTTGTGTCCGTGACTTCTCGCTCAGCGTCAAGCCCCCGGCTGGCGGGTGAGACAATGAGGAGAGACAGAGAGACGCAGACAAATCCGCGCTGGTGAGAAACACAGATCCAAGACACGTAGCAGTTGTAAGCACAGACCTTTACTGGAGTTAAGCTTGCATTCTCTGTTACAGGTTCCGCGCGGGACAAGATACCCCGCGGGGGAACAACCTCTATGCGGCCGTCAGGCACGGCTCCCTGTGGGTCGTCTCCACCCACCCTGTCCGGGTAACCTCTTATATACTGTGCCCAAACCCAATAGGTTAGTGCCACGTATACAGAGGTGATTGGAAGATAGGGTTGGTGGGCGCGTACGTCATACGCGGAAACAGGATGCGGGCGCCATCTTGACTCACTCGATGGGCGGGGGGAACTCTAGAGCAGGCTGCAGCGCGACCACTAGGCCCAACCCGGGAGGCGGCTCTCCACATCTCCCCCTTTTTTATTATTTTTGGTCCGTAGACCCTTTCTTAGACCCAGTGTCTCCATTGATGAGTGAGCTCCCGTGAGCTTGATTAGCCCACTACTTGTTTTGGTGCTTTGGGGAGTCTGGACTAGGCTTGCTAGGCACCAACCAGAATGCCTCCTCATATAGAGACCGGAGAGCCCGTGAACTGGAAACCACGTGACTCTCCCTGCAGTGCTTCGCCTCGCAACTGGGCTAAGCGGGGCTCAGGAGAGCGGCAACCAGAGTCGAGGGTGTCACTAGATGTCTCTGTGCAATGGCCGGAGTCTAGTCTGGCCAGGACCGTGACTCTGCCTTAGAGATCATCCTTTAGACAAAAATTATGACTTCTGGTGCCGCCTTTTACACCCGGGACACGGCCATGGGCTTTGCAGCAGATCCTGTTTTCGAGCGCCCCGCCCTGAGTGGCCGGGATGGACCGTCCGGTGAGGGGGAGGACCGGGCAGCGGGACGGTCGTTGCCAGGAGCATCAGGGGCGAGTGACATAGCCAACATGGTAGTAACACGCAATTGCTGCTGTGTCTGGAACAAGCGTTCTAACAAGCATTTAACAGTGACTAATCCCACTAATAGTCCCACTGCCACGAGAATCCAAGTAGTCAAATTGGGCCAAGAGAACTATGAGGTGACTCGGTTCCACAGACTTTGTACAGTCTCGCCCAGTTTGGAAAGGTCGAAGGCAACGGGGGTTATTAAAACTGGTCCCCCTTCTAAGCAATCGAAGGGTGACCGGCGTTTTCGTTGCTATCTCGTCAGTCGCCGCCGTCATCAGCAGAGTTGGAGACCGGATCTGGTGGCTCTGGTTGGAGGCTTATCAATTTTCTGGGCAACAGTTCCTTGGCGTCCTCGGGCGACGTCACGGTTCTCACCAGTCTTTCTGGAACCCACACTGGTTGACGTCTTGGTTCTTAGGGAAAAACACAAACAGAGCCTCTGGCCCAGCTGAGCACTGGGTCAGGGCCTTGCCATTGTCCTGACAGGACATCTTCTTTCAGGACTGTAATAATGACTTGCAATTCAACCCACTGAGGTTTTTGTGGTTGAAAAAATACTGTTTTGGGAGTGTCCCCTTCCATATAGTATGCTCCTGTACCGGAGCTGGAGCCATCCGTGTACACGGTGAGGGCGCCCACTAGTGGCTTAGGCGAAGTTACTTTAGGAAAAATTACTGGGTGTCGAGTAACAAACTGCAAAAGGGGGGCTTTTGGGAATTGATTGTTAATGCTTCCTAGAAATGTACACTGGAGGATGGCCCATTGATCTATGCACCCAGTGAGTATCTCAAGTTGCTGGGAAGAGTAAGGTACTCTGAGGTTTTCAGGTTGCTGGCCGAAATGTTGTATGGCCCTTTTAATTGATTCTAAGGCCAGATCTGCAACAGCTGTAGGATAGTGCTCTAGGACCTTTTTTGGGGAAACTCCAGGGTGAACCCAGAGTAATGGTTCTTGCTGCCATAGCACTGCCGTGGGCTGTAACTCTGTCGGCAGCACGCAGGCTTCAAAAGGCTCACTGAGGTTTATTCTTTTCAGAGTAGCGCTGCTGAGCGCCTGCTCCACTCGGGCGGGGGGCACGGCAGTAACTGCTCCTCCCCCGACCAGCCTGTAAGGGGTTCCGGGTCTCGCAAAGGAGGGCCACTGTAATTACCTGATTCGGCCACCAGAGGGAGCCCGTGGTGAGGGTTTTTGGCGAGATCACCAAAACCATTCACCGGAAGCCGCCGCGTCCCTGCAGCAGGCGCTGGCGGGGCGGAAGGCTGCGTGGGTGAGACAGGGGGCCTCCCCCAATCGATCAGCGGAGGCGCGTCTGCACCCTCGGTCTCATCACCATCTGACTCTGAGTCAGAGGTGTCTGAACTAGCGCCAGACTCTGGCGGCTTACAAGTGGGCGGCTCACTTTCACAGGAGCCGTCCGCTAAAAGGGTCTTTAAGGGAGCTAACAAAGGTAAACTTCCGGACTGCCCCATGTTTGCAGTCGGCACTGTACTTTAATCACTCGGAGAGCTCTTCCGAGTCCCCGGGGCTACCTGAAAGCCCGCGGGCCTTAACTCTCACGTAATAAGAAGTACTCACCTTCTCGCGGTGATCAAGCGCGGGAAGTCCGCTGCGAACTCAAGAAGCACGTCCTCACCAGCTCGGGGAAAGGCAGCAGAAGGGTTCCCCGTACGGGCCACCACTTGTCCGCGACTTCTCGCTCAGCGTCAAGCCCCCGGCCGGCGGGTGAGACAATGAGGAGAGACAGAGAGACGCAGACAAATCCGCGCTGGTGAGAAACACAGATCCAAGACACGTAGCAGTTGTAAGCACAGACCTTTACTGGAGTTAAGCTTGCATTCTCTGTTACAGGTTCCGCGCGGGACAAGATACCCCGCGGGGGAACAACCTCTATGCGGCCGTCAGGCACGGCTCCCTGTGGGTCGTCTCCACCCACCCTGTCCGGGTAACCTCTTATATACTGTGCCCAAACCCAATAGGTTAGTGCCACGTATACAGAGGTGATTGGAAGATAGGGTTGGTGGGCGCGTACGTCATACGCGGAAACAGGATGCGGGCGCCATCTTGACTCACTCGATGGGCGGGGGGAACTCTAGAGCAGGCTGCAGCGCGACCACTAGGCCCAACCCGGGAGGCGGCTCTCCACATGCTTGTAGGTTCTTTATCAGTTCCCAACTCTGCCTTTTGCCTCATTCATTGGCTGCTCTTCTAAGCCCTTTGAGTCAGGCTTAGGTAGAGGGGGTTTGAGGGAAGGGCAGTATTTTATATGGCTGGAGCAGCTGTGATATGCTTATGGTTCCTTCTGGATATCGGCGCTAGTGAAGTGTTTCTGTGGGAGTTATGGAGAGTATCCCCCTGAGACCTCAGGTGGCAATGCCCTGACTTACAGGATACTTGTCCTCTGGCAAGCTGCCTATGGTCCATGCCCCAGGCCTGCATTTCCAGTGCACACGCTACACAGACCCTCGTGGGTGTGGTCCTTCCATCTGCCAGGCAGTCCTCTTGAGCATGACCTCTTTTGAGAAAACTCCAGACCAGCTTCTTCTCATGGAATCTTTCCTCCAGAACCAGTGCCCTGATCTTTGTGGATTGGCAGCTTGCTCCCAATACACCTGCCTCTCTTTACTCAGCTGCCAGCTGGTCACTCACCTTTAAAAGACTTGGATGATGAGGCATGCGACTAGGTAAATAAAACCTTAAGGACAATATGTTGAATGAAATGTCAGAAACAAAAAGACAAATATTTTCATCTTTCACTCAAATGGGCTAACTATAATATACAAACTCAGAGAATTGAAATCAAGAGCCTAGGTTATTAGGTTAAGGCCCATTGTAAAGGTTCCTAGACTGTAAGCTCTTATAGCAGTCACACATATTCAGGAGTTGTAACTGTTATTTCTAAATTCTGAGATACTGAACTATTTCTGTATAACCTAGTCATTCCCTGAAATTTCGGGTATTTATGTGACACCTGAGACAGAGTTAGAGTTCTAAAACTATGAAAGTCATCAGTATCCCATTCAGCAACTTTTAAAAAAATTGAAAAAGTGATCAGACTTCAACTAGAAATATAAATGAAGCTGATCTGGATAGGACTAAGGTAAATCAGAACTTGGGGTAAAGGATGAAACTGTGTGAGACCAAAAGGCTCAAAAAAGGTGCAAAATTTATATTTTGGGGAGTGCATTATCTAATTTAACTTGTATGGCCAATTTATTTGAAGACTATAATTACATGGAATTTTGAATACGGTGTGAGATCTTGTTGGTTTGTACAGGTTAGTGTGATGCCCTGATATATCCCAGAGTAATTTGGGCAGTAATTAAACAAATATTTGCAAAGTCCCCTTGAGGGACTAGGAAGAAAGGAGGAAATTTTCAACTTCCCCATCTGGGGAATTTCTGATAATCTCTCAAGCAGTGGGGACAAGAATCTAATAGACTGAGCTCTCCCTCTTGGGGTTCACCCTTATGAAACTTATTCCTGCAAATGAGAAGCTAAGCCTACTGACAAAAATGCCTAAGAGTCACTCCCAGAGAACCTCTTTTGTTGCTCAGATGTGGCCTTTCTCTCTAAGCCACTTGGTGGGTGAACTCACTGACCTCCCCACTATGTGGGACATGACTCCCAAGAGTGTAAATCTCCCTGGCACCACGAGGTAGGACTCCTGGGATGAGCCAGGACCTGACATTATGGGATTGAGAAAACCTTCTTAACCAAAAGGGAGAAGAGAGAATGAGACAAAATAAAGTTCAGTGGCTAACAGATTGCAAACAGAGTCTAGAGGTTATCCTGGAGGTTATCCTGATGCATTGTATAGATATCCCTTTTTAGTTTATGGTATATTGGCATGGTTAGAGGGAAGTGCCTGACTGATGAACTGTGTTCCAGTGGCCTTGATTCTTGAAGATGATTTATGACTATATAGCTTTTACAATGTGACCGTGTGACTGTGAAAATCAGAAAATTGATGCTCCTTTTGTCTAGGGCATGGACAGATGAGTAAAAATAAAAATAAATAAATAATAGGAGGCAAAAAAATTGGGTATATTTAAATACTAGTGGTCAACAAGAGGGAGGGGTAAAGGGTATGGGATGTATGAGTTTTTTCTTTTTTTTAATTTCGTTTTCTGGAATGATGCAAATGTTCTAAAAATGATCATGGTGATGAATATACAACTATATGATGATATTGTGAGCCATTATTGTACACCATTTATGGACTGTATGTATGTGGGTATTTCTCAATAAAAATATATATTTTAAAAAACCTGGATGAGGTTAATCCACAGGTTCTCAGGGTCCCCAAACTTCTGGGGTGATCTTAGAACTAACTTTTCTTGGCTTGAGGTGAGGAAAAGTTTCTCCTCCCCTATCAAAGAAGGTCAGTGGGAGGGGAACCGCAGAGCATGAGGACTCTTCTTTCCAAAGAAACCCTGCCTTGTTTGTTCATTTGCACAACACTTCTTCAATGCCTTTGGCATGCCCTGTCCTAAGTTTGGCACCTTGCTCTAGGGCAGTGGAGTCAGTGTGGGAAATTTGGCACCGATTAGATTGTTATCAAAGTGAGACAGCAAAGTCCCATTTTAACTTCCTCTTACATAATTAATCCCATTCCTATTCTCATCTATCATAGTTTTTCTCTATTGACATTTATCCCTTTCAACCTCGTGTTTCAGTTATTGATGCTCATATTTAATTTCCTCTACTAGATTGATTATAGCTTTCTGGAGAGTAGGACTTAACTTTGATAGAATTTTGTAACCTTTGCAGAACCTTATCAAAACGCTAGTGCAGTGTTGAGTCTCAATATATATCAAATAAATGAATGGATTAATACTTAGAACTGACCCCTGCAGGATTGGCCACCTTCAGTTGGAGTCAGCCTGGCCTTTTGTTAAATATCCCAGGATTTCCTATTTAAAACTCACTCATCATTTATTATTCACTCAAGAATATCAAGAAATATTTATTGAGAATTTACTATATACCAGACACTGGGTAAGTGATCAGAAATAAAAAGACATGGCCTCTACCCTTCTGGAGTTTAGAACTGAAGTTTCATGGTGAGAGTTTGACATTGAGAAGTGAGTAATCTTTGGTTATATGGAGAGGAAGAAGAAAAACAATCCAGGCAGGGAAATAATTGTCACATACTCTTGGCTCAAAAGTGAGATTCTGAGGATGTGTGTTCAGAGAGAGTGTAGACCAGTCAAGCTACAACAGACAACAACCAGGAACAGAGCTGTGTGGGCTTGGCATGGCCAGGTCTAGGCTGTGAGAATTTCACTGTTCTTGTGGGGAGTGGATTCCTGATTCTACGGAACAGATATAGGTTTGTCTCTGAGGTGAGACAGCTTCTGGGCAGCTTCAGCATAACGAAGTCATTTTCCTTAAAAATATGATTACAATATGCTCTGGATTCTTTGTAAACATGTTAATGAAAGTAAGTGCTGAGGTATCTTTATGAGGCCTGTTTGTGATGATACCCATTGCAACCGATAAATAACTTTGTCTGTTCTATAAGACATTGAAGTATTCTTCCTTTTGAAGTCACTGAATGAAGATCTTGTCATCTTCCCTCAACTCTGCACACCACATACACTCACAGACATATACACTCCACACGTACACACCTGCACTCTCACATGCAAATACACACACACACACACACACACACACACACACACACACACACACACACACCGTGACCCCAAGAAACTGATGTTATTTGGCTGCTCTGAAGTGAGGTACTTACTTACCTTTCATTAAGCTAATTGACAAGGAATTTAAAAAGTTGTTTTTGAGAAAGAATACAGGTTATCCCAGCTGAACCTTTAACAAAATCATGCCACGTTTACCTCAGAGAACAAAGGAGTTCTGCAAAATAGTCTGAGCTGGGCAATTTCTCAACATCAGAATTTCAAGAACAGTCATCTCAACAGCAAAATTCAAAGCCACCGAAGAACTAAGTGTGTGTGGTCTGGAATATTAACAATAAATTTTAATTTGAAGGCACTTCTGCCTGCAAAGGCTTTGGGCACTCTAGCAGAAAAATAACTAAAAACAAAAGAAGATTAAATAAAGTGACAGGCTGATCATAGTCTCTGTTCTACAAGCAGTGGGCTGCCATCACTCCTAATAATATATGAATAAGCAAGGTTTCTGGAGTGTTGTGTAGCTGATAGAAATTATTAAAATTATAGAAAGAACAGGTCTTTAGTAATGCCATTCATTGTTGCAAAATGACTCTAAGATACCCACTTACTAATGTGGTGTACTGTGTAGAACATGGAGAGCTCAAAAGGACCCAAACACTAACTTTGAGCCTTAGCACTCATGGTACATCGCCTCTGCAGATGGGTTGATCTTTTATGTGGAAAGAGAATTCCTTTCAATATCTTTCAGTGTAACGTTCAATGTTATATTGTGGTCAAGTCACAGGTGAAGGTCAACAACATTCACAGGAAAGCTGTATGGGAAGGTGGGGGCAGGAGGCAGCCAGGAGCTGAGGGTAGGTGAATAGGAGTGGGAATTTATTATTTGGGACAGGAAGCAGAATTTTTCCAAAACACAGTGCAGGAGCCAAGTTTTCTAACTATAAAGAAGATGGGTTCTCAGAAATAACAGCAACCACCAAGAGGCCAAGGCAAAAATCCCAAGGGAGACAGAAAGACACGAAGGTTGAGAGTGAAGGTGGTGAATGAAGACATGGCAGCACAACTGGGTTGGAGTTGTCTTGGGAGGTACAGTGGAGGAGCAGGCAAGGAGGGCTGCACTTGCTCAGGGAGGTCAGACAAAACACTCCGTGACAAGGAACATGACTTTCAGATGGCTGCAACAAAGATATTTCAGCTGACAGATGAAAAATCAATACCAGATGATGATGAAAGAGTCACTTCTCATGGATTTGTTGTTTTTTCCATCTCAGGAGGAAGAAAGCTGTGCAACATGGTAATGCCTACCTTCCAAACAAGGTTTTCAAGTCTCTTTCATGGAACATATCCTATAAAATGCCCATCGAAAAAAATATTCTGTGATATTTGGAAAATACTTCTTCATAATGTACAATGCATGTTAGTATGATAAAGTATCTGAGAAGTCCTGCAGTAAAGAGTTCTGTTTAACTTTGCTAATCTTATCTAATCCAGGGTTTCTCAAAACTGCTTGACTATTGAAAACTTTTGTTGCACAAGAAAACTTTTGTTGCACAACACCTACTAGTTCCCTGAGATATTCTTGTTCTAAGTTGCACACTCTGAGAAATGTTTTTCTATAACGTTTGTTACATTGATCCTGTGCTCAATTACAAAGGCAGAAACTACCTTGATCTAGCTCTGTGGAGATCACAGAAAACACTTGCTTTCAAGGTATAAATTGAGAGAGCATCAGTGTGGACACCATATTATCTAAAGAAATTCCTTGTTATTTATTTATTTATTTATTCAATTATTATTCTAAATGCTTATTCTGAAAAGGATTTGAAATGGTTTTGTGAGTGTTGTAAACAATCATCTGGATCTGATGAGAGATGGGCAGAACAATTGTTTAGCAACATTGAAACTGTTATGTACCCCAGAAAAGCCTTTTCTTCTAACACTGATTCAATATTGTAGGATGGGACATTCGATTAGACTGTTTCCATGGAGATATAATCTACTCAGTTGTGGGTGTGGCCTTTGATTAGACAGAGATGTGACCCACCCAATTGAGGGTGGGACCTTTTAATTAGGTGGTTCCCATGGAGATGTGTCTCCACCCATTCAAGTTGGGATTGCTTACTAGAGTCCTTTAAGAGGGAACCACTATGGAAAAAGCTTCGGAGCTGACACAGATAAAGACATTTGGAGATGCAGAAATAAAACACCCCTGGGGAAGCCATTCGAAATAAGAAGCTCGGAGAGAAAGCTAGCAGATGTTGCCATGCACCTTCCCATCTAACAGAGAAACACTGAATGTCATCAGCCCTTTCTTGAGTCAAGGTATCTCTCTGGAAGCCGTAGTTTGGACACTTTTTATGGCCTTAAAACTGTAAACTTGTAACTTAAATTCCCTTTATAACAGCCAACCCCTTTCTGGTATATTGAATTTCCAGCAGCATGAACAAACCAAAACACTGACTTTCCTTTTTGAAGTCAGAATGATTTGAGCACTCATGATAAGCCAAACAATAGGTACCAAATACTTTGAGGAAGAGCTGTGCCATTTTTCAAATCTGACCGTTAGATGTAGAATAATTAGGGGACATAGTGGCTGTTTACATAAAGTGAATAGAATTTCTGACTGCAAAGTCATTAAACTCAGCATCTGAAAATGGAAGACATTCTTTTGGTATCTGACCATCTCTGGGTTGCAAATAACTTCTGTAGAATTGTGATTATCGTGACAGAAACTAGATGTGAAAATAGCTGTCTTAAAGTCTTTAAGGGGTAGAAATGATCTCAACACAATTTTTAAGTGAGTGAAAGAAGTCATATGAGATCTTTGACAAGCCCTTTGAGTAGTGTGGCCCATGAGACAATATTCTGTAAAACTTTTCAATAATAGCATCCTCTGCTTGAAACAGATGACTAGAGTTGATATTGAAGGCCACAACTTTCTCAGAGAGAAGTTCTTATTCATGGACACAGGATGAGGACAAAGTGGATTTTGCTTGACTGACATCTTTCTCAAGATTAGGATCAGAGCCTTTGTGCAGAGGACTGAGCAGTCTAGAATGGGTGTTCCTTTTCCAGAATGGAGCCTTGGTATCCCTGAGGGCAAGATAGCTAATGAGGTGGTTCAGGTATGTCTGAGGATTAAGTCTTTACACTGTTCCAGAATAATTTTTGTTCCTCCAACCCCCTCTTTGGAACCATGTCCCTCCCAATTCTCCATAGATAGAGGTAAGTTTTTTAATTTACTGAAAGATTGTAAAGGAAACATATACTCATTTGACATAAAAAGAAGAGGGGATATGTTAGCAAGCATTTAATCTCAGTATAAAAAATCTTCATTTTTTTTTGAAAGATATCTCAACTGAAGACCAAATCATTATGAAGAATTCTTTCCAGGCATTTCTTTCAGATCTCATCAGGTGCTGACCTTCAAATTCCTATATTTAGCAGCACCTGAAAAAAGAGATGACTCAGAGGCCGGACACCAGAGAGGGCAGGATTTTGGTGTAAAGGAGCAGAAATTAAAAGGACTGAAGAATATGTAAGGCCAAAGGAGGGATGCTGAGAAAAAGGATCTTGGGAGAATACTCTATGATGACTAAGAGATTGGCCACGTTTCATCTTAAACACATAATTGTGGTCAAGAAGCTCAAAGACATGAGACAAAGGCGTTTTCTAATATTAAAATTGCCTGAGAAAGTATTGCAGAACAAACTGGAATCTCCTATTGAGCCACTGAATAAAAGGAACCCCAAAGACAGAGAAGAATCCAGTACTGCAGAGGTGATATAGAGTAGATAAGCTTCTCTCTTATGTTTCCATTTAATACTTGTAGAGAGAACCCTATTGTGTAAACAACCCACATGAAGTAATAAATCCCCATGATCATTAGATATGGCCCCTGCTCTCTTGGAGTGGTAAGATTCAAGTACATAAAAAAGTAGACTACAAGACAATGAAGAAACGGGTGATTGTGAATGAGATAGAAGAGTTTGGGGAATGGAGAGTTGGGATAGATGTGAACGTCAATTATGAGTTGTAGGTAGAACTGACCAGCCACAAGTTTGCAAAGTTGAACACTGTTGTTAGCATCTGGGTGGACATTTTTTTCTTTTTCTTTTTTAGCTTTTCTCTAGCAAGTTGTATGTCAAAATTGGAAAAGTGTTTTTCAAAACAAGATACAACTTTTTGTTGGGGTCATGGAACTTCTTTCTGCAATAACAATGCAATGGATATTTTCCATTCCTTTTGGCATCCTAGTATCTTAGGCCATGTTCCTATAGTTAAGGAGTTCTCAGATTATGAGGCATGGCCCATATCCCTCTATGTACATTAAATGGCTTTCTAGCCTCCATTGTAGCTATAGCATTGGTCACTTGTCCTGGGCTCTGCCAAACAGAATTTGAATTTAAAGGTGTTGATATGAAGAAGCAGAGCCTGCCCAGAATCAATTTGGGTGGCATCAGTGGCCTCGGGGTTCAGCTCCTGGCTTGAAATAAAAGCCTTCTTGCCCAAGAACGGGTTGGGCATGAGACAAAGGCTTTTGTTTAGAGAACTCAGATCACTGGGTCTTGGCTGGAGGGCAGTTACAGTTTCAACCTTCCCAGGGCAAAAAACAGCAGAAGCCTCTGTTTCGACCCTGCCCGTGATAGGGGTGGAAGTGGGGGTGATTTAGATACACAGTGCTTTCATGGGGCTGTGGAGAACAGTTTGCTGAAGGGTGGTTCTTCCCCAAGAACAAAGGGGGGCATGGCTGAGCACAGACTGAGACTTGACTATGAATTCAGTTCTCTGGATCCCAGTTCTGAGTGCAGTTACAGTTTCAATCCACCCAGGACAAAAGTTGTTGGCAGCCTCTGTTTCTACTTTGCTCCCAACGAGGTAGAAATCAGAGTGGGGAGGATTTAAACAGTGTCTTCTTAGGGCTGCAGGAATAGTTTGCTGATGTGTGGCTTTTCCCCAAGAAAAGAGCATGGCATGGCCCAGCAGTGTTCATGGCTTTTGATTAGCAAATTCAGATCACTGGGTCCCAATTCTGAGCTATGGTTTCAATCTGCCCAACCAAAAGCAGATGGCAGCCTCTATTCCAACTACAACCCCAACAGGCAGAGTCAGTTAACCCTTAAAGACACAGTGCTACCTTAGGACTGCAAGGAACAGTTTGATGAAGAGCAGTATCTGTTGGGCAGGCCAGGAAAGCACGGATTCAGGGAGTCCTCAAAGAGAAGTTTGGCATCCTTCTGGGCCTCTACCCCAGGGCACTTTGGAACTGATCTACATCCCCTTCATGGATCTCTGGCCCTGTTTTGACCGTAAATACTTATTTGGGAATGTCCTCTCTGGGGTAACCCTCCTCTAAGACTTAGCCCTCAGGCAAAAGCAGGTAGAGACAATAAAAGGAGTATTTTAAAAACTATAGAAGAAGACCTGAGTCAAAATGGCAGCTTAGTGAGGTGTGGGATTTAGTTCCTCCTCCTGAGCAGCTAATAAATAGCCAGAAACAGTACAGAACAACTGTTGGGGCCACATCAGTGACCCGACACAGAGCGTATCCCAGTCTGGACCAGCTGGACTGGCTGTGAGACCCCCAAAACCGTGAGGTCCCTAAGCCGCAGTGGCTGGTGCCCCTCCCCAACAGGCTGCTTCCCAGAGGGAATAGGAAAGAGACTTTACTAGCAGCAGGGGCTAAGGATAGCCAAAAACCAATTATGGAATTAATTAACAAATTCTGACTACTAAAAATAGGCCCCCAACTCAGCTGAACCTTGAGTAAAAGCAGAAGTCGCTGGTTTTTGCCCTGGTGTAGAGGGAGCAGGAGTGACAGAAAAAGAAAACAAACAAACAAACAGGTTTTTTGGATATGAAAAGGTCTGGGCCCTGCAGGAAAGGAGGGGGCACATAGGACCTGGAGATACACAGAGCAATGTACCAACTTAAGCTCTTGATTGGCAAACCTGAGAAACAGGGTCCTCCTCTGAAAATGATTTTTCTTTTTCTCTTTTGTGGTTGTGTTTTTATGGATTGATTACTCTTTGGATAGAGCTGCAAGGCTTCTCAGGCTCCACTGCCCCAGGCATAGGCAGAAACAGGATTGTTTGAGAGCTCTTCTGGAGCCTGTACCTTCCCCCAGGAGAGGGGTGGGGCCCAGCTCAGGTGGAATCCCTCCCTCAAGGAATTCAGACCCCAGGATCTGGAAAAGGGAAGTGATTAAAGCCAGCCTACCACCTCTCCTCTGTCTTTACCACACCCCCAGCAGGGAGAGTCTGCCAAAGTTAAAGGTATCACATCACCTTATGCTGGTGGGACCTGCAGGCAGAAAAGCGCCATATATTGGGCAGGGTAGGAAAAATGCAGAATCCAGAGACTACATAGGAAAACCTTTTAATCTGCTGGGTCTCACCTTCAGGGAAAACTGATGCAGATGACTTTTTCCTCCTGAGAGGAGACCAGTTTGGTCTGGGAAAATCTGTGGCCTATAATACCTAAGTAGACCCTCCTAAGGGGTAGGGGAAAGGCACCGTACAGGTAGGGCAAGAAACAAACAAACAAACAAACAAAAACAAGAACTGAAAAATTCTGATCTATTAAACAAAACATAAGCTAGAGGTCTAGAATAAGCTGAACTGAATGTCAAAGAACAGATAGACAACCAAGTCATCCAGCAAGAAAATCCTAGGGAAAAAAAGGAAAAACAATCTCCAGAATAAACTAATTAAGATAATTAAATGCCCAGATGCCAGCAAAAAATAACAAATCACACTAGGAAAACTGAAGAAATGGCCCAGTTAAAGGAACACATCAACAATTTAAATGAGATACAGGAGTTGAAACAATTAATTCAGAATGTTTGAACAGACATGGAAAACCTCATCGAAAATCAAATCAATGAATT
This sequence comes from Tamandua tetradactyla, assembly GCF_023851605.1. NCBI lineage: Eukaryota > Metazoa > Chordata > Mammalia > Pilosa > Myrmecophagidae > Tamandua > Tamandua tetradactyla. Next base: position 61,659,147 of record NC_135337.1, read on the forward strand.
GAGGCAGAATACAAAGAAAGCAAGAAATGAACAAAAAGAAGAAATCAAAAGTCTGAAAAAACAAATCACAGAACTTATGGGAATGAAAGGCACAGTAGAAGAGATGAAAAAAACTATGGAAACCTACAATGTCAGATTTCAAGATGCAGAAGATAGGATTAGTGAACTGGAGGATGGGAAATCTGAAATCCGACAAGCAAAAGAAAATATAGGGAAAAGAATGGAAAAATATGAGCAGGGACTCAGGGAACTGAATGACAACATGAAGCGCATGAATATACATGTTGTGGGTGTCCCAGAAGGAGAAGAGAAGAGAGAAGGAGGAGAAAAACTAATGGAGGAAATTATCACTGAAAACTTCCAACTCTTATGAATGGCTTAAAATTACAGATCCAAGAAGTGCGGCGTACCCCAAAGAGACTAGATCCAAATAGACGTACTCCAAGACACTTACTAATCAGAATGTCAGATGTCAAAGAGAAAGAGAGACTCTTGAACGGATCAAGAGAAAACCAATCCATCACATACAAGGGAAGCCCAATAAGACTATGCATAGATTTCTCAGCAGAAACCATGGGGGCAAGAAGACAGTGGGATGATATATTTAAGCTACCAAAAGAGAAAAACTGCCAACCAAGAACTCTATATCCAGCAAAATTGTCCTTCAAAAATGAGGGGGAAATTAAAACATTTGCAGACAAAAATTCATTGAGATTTTGTGACCAAGAGACCAGCTCTGCAAGAAATACTAAAGGGAGCACTAGAAACAGTTAAGAAAAGACAGGAGAGAGAGGTGTGGAGATGAGTATAGATATGAAGACCATCAGTCAAGGTAAAAAGAAGAAAAATGAGATATGACATATAAAATCCAAAAGGCAAAATGGTAGAAGAAAGTACTAACTGTACAGTCATTTAGAAATAACACTAAATGTTAATGGATTAAACTCCCCAAACAAAAGACATAGACTGGCAGAATGGATTAAAAAACAGGACCCATCTATATGCTGTCTACAAGAAACGCATCTTAGACCCAAGGATAAACATAGGTTGAAAGTGAAAGGTTGGCAAAAGACATTCCATGGAAATAAGAATCAGAAAAGAGCAGGAGTAGCTATACTAATATCCAACAAATTAGACTTCAAATGTAAAACAGTTAAAAGAGACAAAGAATGAAACTATGTATTAATAAAAGGAACAATTCAACAAGAAGACATAACAATTATAAATATTTATGCACCCAGCCAGAATGCTCCAAAATACATGAGGCAAACACTGAAAACACTGAAAGACACAGATGGGCTCAGGGGGTCTGAAGCTTGAGTTTACTTCAGACAGACTTCAGACCCCCTGAGCCCGTCTGTGTCTTTCTTTCTTTCTTCCTTTCATTTTTTCTCATCATTCCTTAATATCCTTCGAGCTCCGTTTCAATAGGAAGCAACAAAAGAGAAAGACACATCTACGATAATACTTGGAGACTTCAATTCCCCACTCTTATTAATGGACAGAACATCTAGACAGAGGATAAGTAAAGAAACAGAGAATTTGAATAACACAATAAATGAGCTAGACTTAACAGATATATATAGAACATTGCACGCCACAAGAACAGGATACACTTTTTTCTCAAGTGCCCATGGATCATGCTCAAGGATAGACCATATACTGGGTCACAAAGCAAGTCTCAGTAAATTTAAAAAGATTGAAATCATACAAAACACTTCCACAGATCATAAATGAATGAAGTTGGAAATCAATAAGAGGCAGAGTGCCAGAAAATTCATAAATATATGGAGGCTCAACAACACACTCTTAAACAACCAGTGAGTCAAGGAAAAATTACAAGAGAAATCAGTAAATATCTTGAGGCAAATTAAAATGAAAACACAGCATATCGAAATTTATAGGATGCAGCAAAGGCAGTGCTAAAAGGGAAATTTATTGCCCTAAATGCCTACATCAAAAAAGAAGAAAGAGCAAAAATTGAGGAATTAACTGTCCACTTGGAAGAACTAGAGAAAGAACAGTAAATTAACCCCAAAGCAAGCAAAAGGAAAGAAACAATGAAGATTAGAGCAGAAATAAATGAAATTGAGAACATGAAAACAATTGAGAAAATCAACAAAACCAGAAGTTGGTTCTATGAGAAAATCAGTAAGATTGATGGACCCTTAGCGAGGTTGACAAAAAGAAACAGGGAGAGGATGCAAATAAATAAAATTAGAAATGAAAGAGGAGACATAACTACTGACCCTGCAGAAATAAAGGAAGCAATGAGAGGATACTATGAACAACTTTATGCTAATAAACTCGACAATGTAGATGAAACAGACAACTTCCTAGAAAGGCATGAACAGCCAACATTGACTCGAGAAGAAATAGACGACCTCAACAAACCAATCACAAGTAAAGAAATTGAATCAGTCATTAAGAAGCTCCCCAAAAAGAAAAATCCAGGACCAGATGGCTTCATATGTGAATTCTATCAAACATTCAAGAAAGAATTAGTACCAATTCTGCTCAAACTCTTCCAAAAAATTGAAGAGTAGGGAAAGCTACCTAACTTATTCTATGAAGCCAATGTCACCCTCATACCAAAGCCAGACAAAGATATTACAAGAAAAGAAAATTACAGAATAATCTCTCTTATGAATATAGATGCAAAAATCCTCAACAAAATTCTTGCAAATCGAATCCAGCAGCACATTAAAATAATTACACACTATGACCAAGTAGGATTCATCCCAGGTATGCAAGAATAGTTCAACATAAGAAAATCAATTAATGTAATAGACCATATCAACAAATCAAAGCAGAAAAACCACATGATCATCTCGATTGATGCAGAAAAGGCACTTGACAAAATTCAACATCATTTCTTGTTGAAAACACTTCAAAGGATAGGAATAGAAGGGAACTGCATCAACATAATAAAGGGAATATATGAAAAGCCCACAGCTAACATCATCCTCACTGGGGAAAAACTGAAAACTTTCCCCCTAAGATCAGGAACAAGACAAGGATGTCCACTATCACCACTGTTATTCAACATTGTGTAGGAAGTTCCAACCAGAGCAGTTAGACAAGAAAAAGAAATACAAAGCATCAAAATTGGAAAGGAAGAAGTAAAACTCTCACTGTTTGCAGATGATATGATACTATATGTTGTAAACCCTGAAAAATCCACAGCAAAACTACTAGAGCTAATAAATGAGTACAGAAAAGTGGCAGGTTACAAGATCAACACTCAAAAATCTGTAGTGTTTCTATACACTAGAAATGAACAATCGGAGGGGGAAATCAAGTAAAAAAATTCATTTACAATTGCAAACAAAAGAATAGAATTTTTAGAAATAAACTTAACTAAATATACAAAAGACTTATACAAAGAAAATTACAAAAAATTGTCAAAAGAAATCACAGAAGACCTAAATAAATGGAAGGGCATACCGTGTTCATGGATTGCAAGACTAAATATAATTAAGATGTCAATTCTACCTAAATCGATTTACAGATTCAATGCAATACCAATTAAAATCCAAAAAAACTCACTTTTCAGAAATAGAAAAATCAATAACCAAATTTATCTGGAAGGGCAGGGTGCCCTGAATAGCTAAAAAATATCCTGAGAAAGAAAAATGAAGTCGGATGTCTCATGCTACCTGACTTTAAGGCATATTATGAAGTTAAAGTGGTCCAAACAGCATGGTCCTGGCATAAAGATAGATATACTGACCAATGGTATAGAATAGAGTGCTCAGATATACACCCTCTCATCTATGGACAATTGATCTTTGATAAGGCAGTCAAGCCAACTCACCTGGGACAGAACAGTTTCTGCAATAAATGGTGCCTAGAGAACTAGATATCCATATGCAAAAGAATGAAAGAGGATCCATATCTCACATCCTACACAAAAATTAACTCAAAATGGATTAAAGACCTACACAATAGATCTAAGACCATAAAACTGTTAGAAGAAAACGTAGGGAGATATCTTATAAGTCTTATATTAGGAGGCAGTTTCCTACACCTTACACCCAAAGCACGAGCACTGAAGAAACAAATAAATAAATAGGAACTCCTCAAAATTAAACACTTTTGTGCATCAAAGAACTTCGTCAAGAAAGTAAAAAGACAGCCTACACAATGGGAGACAATATTTGGAAATAATATATCAGATAAAGATCTAGTATCTAGAATATATAAAGAGATTGTTCAACTCAACAACAAACAGACAGACAACCCAATTACAAAATGGGCAAAAGACTTAAACAGACACTTCTCAGAAGAGGAAATATAAATGGCCAAAAGGCACATGAAAAGATGCTAAACTTCCCTGGCTATTAGGGAAATGCAAATCTAACCACAATGAGATATCATCTCACACCCACAAGAATGGCCATTATCAATAAAAAAGAAATGACAAGTGCTGGAGAGGATGTGGAGAAAGAGGCAGACTTATCCATTGTTGGTGGGAATGTCAAATGGTACAATCGCTGTGGAAGGCAGTTTGGTGGTTCCTCAGGCAGCTAAATATAGAATTGCCGTATGACCCAGCAATACCATTGTTAGGTATCTACTCAGAGGACATGAGGGCAAGGACATAAGCAGACATTTGCACACCAATGTTTATAGCAGCATTATTTACAATTGCAAAGAGATGGAAACAGCCAAAACGTCCATCAACAGAGGAGTGGCTAAACAAACTGTGGTATATACATACAATGGAATATTATGCAGTCATAAGACAGAATAAAGTTATGAAGTATGTAACAACATGGATGGACCTTAAGGACATTATGCTGAGTGAGATTAGCCAGAAACAAAAGGACAAATACTGTATAGTCTCACTGATATGAACTGACATCAGTGAATAAACTTGGAGAATTTCATTGGTAACAGAGACCATCAGGAGATAGAAATAGGGTAAGATATTGGGTAATTGGAGCTGAAGGGATACAGATTGTGCAACAGGACTGATTGTAAAAACTCAGAAATGGATAGCACCATACTACCTAACTATAATACAACTACGTTAAAATACTGAATGAAGCTGAATTTGAGAATGATAGAGGGAGGAGGGCTGGGGGCACAAATGAAATCAGAAAGAAAGATAGACGATAAAGACTGAGATGGTATAACCTAGGAATGCCTACAGTGTATAATGAAAGTGACTAAATGTACAAATGTAAAAAACTGTTTTTGCATGAGGAAGAACATAGGAATGTCGTTACTGCAGGGTGTTGAAAATTGATAGTAATTGATATTTTAAAAATTTTAACTTATGTGTGAGACTAAAGCAAAAAATGTTTATTTGGTAAAAAAATTTATATTTTGACTAGTGCATTTCCTAATATAACTTATGTAGACAGCTTAATTGAACACCATAAGTACATGGAACCTTGAGTAGGGCATGAGATTTTGTTGGTCTGTCCAGAGTAATGCACGATAAATCCCAGAGTGATTTGAACAGTGAATAAAAAAGTATTTGCAAAGTCCCCTTTGGGGAATGGTGAGAAAGGGGGAAATTCAACTTCCCCAAGTTGAATTGTTGATATTCTCAAGCAATGCAGACAACCAAAGCCATAGGCTGAGCCCCCAATCTTAGTGTTTTTTCATATGAAACTTAACCGCATAAAGGATAGGTCAAGCCTACTTAAAATTAGGCCTAAGAGGTACCCCCATGAGAACCTCTTTTATTGCTCAGATGTGGCCTTTCTCTCTAGCCAACACAACAAGCAAACTCACTGCCCTCCCCCTGTCTACATGGGACATGACTCCCAGGGGTGTGAACCGTCCTGACAATGTGGGACAGAAATCCTAGAATGAGCTGAGACTCAGCATCAAGGGATTGAGAAAACCTTCTCGACCAAAAGGGGGAAGAGCGAAATGAGACAAAATAAAGTGTCAATGGCTGAGAGATTCCAAACAGAGTTGAGAAGTTATCCTGGAGGTTATTCTTAAGCATTAAATAGATATCACCTTGATAGTCAAGATGTAATGGAGAGGCTGGAGGGAACTGCCTGAAAATGTAGAGCTGTGTTCCAGTAGCCATGTTTCTTGAAAATTATTATATAATGGTATAGTTTTTGCAATGTGACTGTGTGATTGTGAAAACCTTGTGTCTGATGCTCCTTTAATCTACCTTGTCAAGAAACAAGTAGAACGTATGGAATAAAAATAAATAGTAGGGGAACAAATGTTAAACTTAGATTGAAATACTAGTGATCAGTGAAAGGACGGGGTAAAGGGTATGGTATGTATGAATTTTTTTCTGTTTTCTTTTTACTTCTTTTTCTGAATTGATGCAAATGTTCTAAGAAATGATCATGATGATAAATATGCAACTATGTGATGATATTGAGAATTACTGATTATATATGTCGAACGGAATGATCATATGTTAAGAATGTTTGTGTTTCCATCTTGCCATATTTTTTTAAAAATTTAAAAATTAATAAAAAAAATTTTTAAAAACATTAAAAAACTATAGACACAAATAAAAAACAAACAGAACAGATCGATATTTCCAGAAAAGGAACAGGGGGAAAAGGCTTTCTTCTGGGGGTGAAATAATTACAGTAATACAGTCTCAAAAATTGTATCATATATGCAGGGTAAGAATCAGATTAACAAGAACTAAAAAATTCTGATCAGTTAAACATGAGCTATTCTAAAGGTTGAGACTAAGTTGAACCAAGTGTTAAAGAGCCTTAGCACAAAAGCAAAAAACAAGAAAGCCCTAGGCAAGAGAGAGAAACTGACCTCCAGAGTAAATTCATCAAGATACTCAGATGCACAGATATGAGCAAAAAAAGTACGAGCCATACTAAGAAACAGGAAGATATGGCCCAGGCAAAGGAAAAAATTAAAACCTCAGAGGAGACACAGAATTTGGGACTATTCATCAAAGATGTTCAAGCAAATCTCCCAAATCAATCAATTCAAGGAGATGAAGGAAAATGTGGCTAAACAGATAAAGCATATTAACACACTGTGTGAGCACAAAGAGAATTTGAAAATATAAGAAGAAGCACAACAGAAATGATGAAATGAAAGACATACTAGAAGATATTAAAAACACACTAGAGAATCACAAGTAAGTTACCAGTGGCTGAGAGAGTACAAATAGAGTCAAGAGGCTACTCTAAAGGTCACTCTTGCACAAGTTTCAGTTAAACACTGCTACCTATTATTGCTTGCCAAACCCCAACTAAAACCATTCTGAAGAACATCTAGGGCATTATATAGGATTCTACAAAGGTTCCATGCACTAGAGTAATTTTCCAGAAACCTACAACCTCCAGATAGGTCCCTGGACCAGATAAGTCCTGAAATGCAGAGGGGCCAGCCTCTCCAGAACATCAACTAATTCCATCCCCCATCCCGTATTATCAACAACCCCTTCCAACATGAAAAAGTTAGAATAGACATAGCCCAAATACCCCTAAAGAGTGGAAGAAAGATCAAAGGTGATGGTGAAGTTATACAGAGAAGGTAGGGTTTAACAAATGAGTATGATTGCTGGATCATTTTATTGTTATTTCTTATAGTCTCCAGTATCTTAGAACAGCGAGAAGTAAAAACTTAAATGGTGGAATTGTAACCCATACCAAACTCTGAAATCTGTTCTACAACTAATTGTTGTGAGGTGCCTTGAAACGTATTGCTTTTTTGCATATATATTATTTTTCACGAAAAAAATAAATAAAAAAAGAATTGTTTTGTAGGATGTTGGCTTGAAGATTGATTTCAAGGTTTTTTGGTAATTTAAATACACATAGGATGCAAGAATTGTTTTCGTTAAGGAAAAAGTGAGTAGTTTTTCCTCTGAAGTGAAATGACTGAATGCTGCAGAGTGAGAAAGAGGAATATGTAGGACAAAATGGATGGATATAGAAAGTTGTACAAGTCTTGTTGGAAATGAATTTTATTGGTTGTGGTTAAGGTTGGCTAAGATTTTATAGTTTTATAAGATTTTTAATAGTTCCCTTATCAGATTTATCTTCTTGCAAAACAAGAATTTGGTTTTCACTCTGTTAAAATGACAATGTTTTCTTGGATTATTTGTTTGCTTTTAGTGAGAAGCTATAAAATGTTTTTAACTATACGAGTAATCTGCCTAGATGACAAAGATTCTACGTCTTATCAGACCAATATTCTTATTGATATGTATGTTGACCATCTCCTTCTGTAGTGTTTTAGACAATGCATCCTCATTTTAGAAAAATTGTCTTTTTAAAATCATGTTAACTCCTTTTGCAAACTTTTTATCACCTTGATTAAATAAAGAACAACAACAAAAAAACCTAAAAAAAACCATCATTTTGCTATCAGTTACATTGTAACCTTCAAATATTAGAGAAAGAGTGAGAGAAGCCTAAATTGATATACACAACCTTGAAAATTAGCTTTTTTTAAATTAGCTTTTTATTGAGTAACAGACCATGAAAGTATTCAATAAATAGTACATGTTTAAAAAAAAACCGTAGGCATAAAACAGCAGACTTGAACAGGCAGAAGAAGGCATTAGCAAGCTAGAGGTTATAGGACAACAGAAATCTTACAGACAGAACAGAGAAAAGAATGGGAAAAATTGAATAGGGTGTCAGTGATTTGAGTGACAGCATGAAGTATGCAAACGTATGCATCATGAATGTACCAGAAAAAGAAGAGAAGGGAAAAGGGTCAGAAAGAATATTTGAGGAAATAATAATAATATAGAGTTGGAAAAAATTTGGAAAAAATTTTCCAACTCTTATAAAGGACATAAATATAAATGTTCAAGATGTGCAATGAACTCCAAACAGAATAAATCTTAATAGATCTACTCTGAGACAAATACTAATGAGAATAGTAGCCAGTAGAATTACTGCTATTAAAAAAACAGAAAACTGCAAATGTTGGAGAGGAAGTGGAGAAACAGGAACACTTATGCACTGCTGGTAGGAACATAAAATGGTGCAGCTATTATGGAAGACTATTTGAGGGTTCCTCAATAAGCTAAGTATAGGATTGTCATGTGATCCAGCAATCCCACTCCTAGGCATATACCCAAAAGAACTGAAAGCAGGGAGGTGAACAAACATTTGCACACCAATATTCATAGTGGCATTATCTGTTGCCGAAAGATAGAAGCAACCTGAGAATCCATCAACCAACGAATGGATAAATAAAATGTAGTATGTACTTACAATGGAATATTATTCAGCTGTAAGAAGGAATGAAGTCCTGATGCATGTGATAACATGGATGAACTTTGAGGACATTATGTTGAGTGATACAAAAGGACAAGTGTTGTATGATCTCATGGATAGGAACTAATTAAAATAAGCAACTCATAGAGTTAGAATCTAGACTATAGGTTACCAAATGATAAGAATGAGGGTTGAGAATGGGGAGCTGATGCTTAATTTATGCACAATTTTAATTAGGTTTATTATAAATGTTCGGAAATAGAGGTGATGGTAGCACATTATTGTTCATATATTTTACTGGGATGAATTATATGTGTAATTGTGGTTGAAAGGGGAAGTTTAGGGTCATGTACATTACTAGAAGGAAATAAAACATGGGACTATATAACACAGTGAACTCTGCTGTGGATAAGGACTGTGGTTAATAGTACAAATATAAGAATGCTTTACAGTAACTAAAATAAATGAACATTACTATTATAAGATGTTAATAATAGGATGGTATATGGGAAAAATACATCTAATGTAAATTATGGACCATAGTTAACAGTATTAGTTTACTATTCTTTTGACAATTGTAAGCAAGTTACCACACCAACATTAAGTGTCAATAATAGAGGTATATAGGTGAAAAAGGGTTTTCTTTCTGGGGTAATGAAAATGTTATAAAATTGATTGTGGTGATGAATGTACAACTCTGTGATTATGTAATTGCTGCTGATTTTACAGTTTGGATGGATTGTATGATATGTGACTATAACTCACAAAACTGCTTTAAAATATATAATAATTATAAAATAAATATGCAGTGGGGTAGAGATAAATGAGAACTTTTAAAACTGTCCTGAGAAGGGATCCTGTGCCTCATTCCTACTCTGAGCCAGTGGGAGCTCCACAGCTGTTTGAGGGTAACTTGACAAACAGGGCATCTATGCTTTACCTTTACGTTGTAGTTTGGAAGAGTCAAGTCTCTTAGACAAACCTGTATTCAGCATGATGCTAAGCATAAGGGCAGCAGTGGCTGAGTGAAGCAACTTGGTGGATGGCTCTAAAGGCAGTTTTGTGGAACCTTAAGCACAGAGCATGAAGCAGGCTAAGAGAGGCCAGGACACACGAAGGGGCCTCACAGTTGGTATAAGGAGTACAAAAACCTGTCATCTGGTGACAAAGGTATAGTTTGGTGGAATAAAGACCTTCGTGGTGTGACAAAAGTAATCTTACTGGATGCTGGTGGATATAAAGGCCAAGAACCAAAAAAAACAAGATAGGGAAGAGGTGTACTTCCTCAGACACCAGCAGGAGACAGAGAATGACCGGGCCAGATGCCTCCTCACCATATCAGAGCAATCAGAGAGGTACGAAGACCCCCTAACAGGTAGAAAAAGGAAAGAATAAAGCAGAAGTGTACAATATTGAATTTGACTGGATAATCAATAAGTTGATTCAGAATCATAAATTGAATAACCATAGAAAACAAAGGAAGTTTGTGGCCCATTGACATTCATATTTATTGTTCTTAAAGATAACTATAGCTCTAGGGCCATAACATGAGGAGGCAACAGTTGTGAGAAATAGAGGCCTCTTTTTTTAAAAAAGCACAGACTCAAAAGACAACAACAGCTTGTGTGAAGCCCTGGGTTCGATCTCCAGCACCTCCACAAACAATCAAAACAAACAAACAAACAAAAATTAAAACAACAACAAAAAAAGATGACAGTATGGCATTCTCAGAAAGCGTCTTCCTCATGAAGTATGAAGGTGATTCCATCTCCACATAGTTCTTTTGTAAAGCTATTAAATGATGCTGTAATAGATTTTTTAGATGAAATGAAAACATGGAAGAAATTGAGTAGCCCTAGAAAGATTTGAAAAACTGATTTAGTTGGAAATATTATGTGCTGATATGACAAATGCCAAGAATATTGATGTACTGGCCTAGAGAAGCAATGGAAACTCTGAATTCACATTTCAAGTTTTTTCCACTTGGATATATGATTTGCAAAGCAATATAGAAAGATTTTCAGTGAGTCCATCTACTATTGATTACTAGAACAGAGGATCACAAAAATACAGAACTATACTGTGGAATCTAGAAGTAAAAACTCCTCAAAGCATTGAAAAATTCCAGGTTGACAAAAACTAAGAACTAAAAGTCGAGGGGGTGGTGGTGGTGATTTAGACGTGAAGAGTTAGGTTTGGGAAAGGTCAAATTTTGCAAAGCAAGTTTAGAAATTTGCTGATTCTCAACAAATACTAGAAATGAGCTCCATATTAATAGCTCTCCAGTGATTTTTCAAAAATCTCACCTAATTTTCAGGTTACAGGATTGGCGTAATTTTGTTTAAGATCTTATGAATGCTTTAGCTCTAATTCTGTTGTTTTTGTTGTACCAAAGTTACATTTATAGTTTGCAAGTGAATTGGCATGATGGCCAGAAAAACAACTCCCTTCCTTTGTATAGACATAGCCCTGCAAGAGGGTGCAATGCTTTTACTTCTTTGCTGGGCTCCCTGGTATGGCCTGTAGACCTCTATTGGTGACTCCGTTTCAGGAATTTTGTTGATATTTCTTGTGGCTTGGTTCACTAATGAGATGAAGATTTCAGAAATTGATTGTGATTTTCTAATGATGTGAATCACTTTCTTCTGAGAAGTCCTGTGATAAATGCCCCCAATGATGCCCACTTCCAGGCATCCATGCTTTATGTAGTCCTTTCCCTCATTGAATAGGGCTAATTTCTTCACCAAGAGGATTTTGCAGAAATGACCAGCGTGCAACCTCCAAGACTAGGTCATAGGAGATATTGTTGCTTCTTTCCTGCTCTCTTGGATCACTTGCTCTGGGGGAAGCCAGTTGTTCTGTCATGAGGACTATCAAGCATCCTTATGGAGAGGTCCATGTGGTAAGGCCTCCTACTACCAGCCATGCTAGAAGCAAATTCTCTAGCCCCAGTCAAGCCTTCAGATGACTGCGGCCCTGCCTGACATATTTGCTTCAACCTATGAGGGATCCCATGCCAGAACCACCCACTTAAACTACTTTCCAAATCCCTGATTCACAGAAACTGTGTGAAACAATAAATGTTTATTATTTGTTTTAAGCTTCTAAGTTTCGGAGTAACTTATTACACAGCAATAGATAAATAATACAAAATCCCTGTGCTCTCTCATCTTTTGCCTTTAGTAAAAGTCTACTAATGGTACTTTGAGGGGGACTCGAGAGATTAGAGTCATGTGCATTGTGGGGTGAAGTGGGCTGGTGAAAGACAATGACAGATGGAGAATGCCAGGAGTAGCTAATAGTGGAAAGACGGTTGTAACATATACTGATAGGGGAATCATGAACCCCTTGGAAAAATACAGGCTAGGGAAAACTTCCCATATTATATGGACGAGACTTGGGAATCTTATTTAATAGATTTTTGAGAGTACTGAATTCATCATTTTTATAAAATCGTAAATTAGTTAGATATTGCTACATAAAAAAAACCACTCCAAAACTTAGTAGCTTAACACAAAGACAATTTATTATTTCTCATACGTCTGTGAATTGACTGGGAAGTGCTTCTATTGGTCTTGCCTGGGCTTGCTCCTGCAGTGGTAGTCAGGTGGTAATTCAGCTGTAATAAGATGGTCAAACATGGCCTCATTCACATGTTTAGGGCCTCATCTACCATGGTAAAAAGCCTGGGACTGTCTCTGCATATGGTCTTTGGGCTGGGGCTTCTTCATAGCATGATGAAAGGGTATCATGGTTCCAAGAGGGTAAGAATAGAAGTCTCGAAATATGACTTCTGTTGACTTCCATTGGTCAATGTCAGCCATAAACCCAGCTCAGATTATGATGGTGGGGAAGATAGATCTGCTTCTTAATGAGAATAGCTACAAAGAATTTGTGGCCAATTTAAATCCACTACAGTGATAATAACCACTTTATTAGATTTCAAGCAATACATAAAAATAAAAGAGGAAAGCATTAAATCACCACAAATCCCATCATCCATATATAAGGAATGCTGGCATTTGATGAATATTATTATTTATGAAATATCTATATACCCCTATATGTAAGAGGATGGATGCAACAATGGATGGATAATTGGTTGGATAGCCAGAAAGAGACATTTAAAAGGTAAAAACCATTTATTTTTTTCTACATATCACCCTTCTAGATAAGATTTGACTAGTTGCTGAGAAAGATTAAAAAATGAATATTCTTATAGTTCTTCCTTCTTCTTCTTCCCACATATAGCCTTATTTTGATGTGGCCAGAGCTTAAAAACCTGTTTTTATTTATTTATTTATTTTTTAACAAGAGCAGGCACCGGGAATCGAACCTGGGTCTCCGGTATGGCAGGTGAGAATTCTACCTGCTGAGCCACCGTGGCACTACCTCTATTTTTAATTTTTGCACAGAGTTTTTCTGGTTGTTTAAACATGGTTCTCTATTGAAGTGGATCCTATGGTCATACGTGCTTCTTTTACTCTGGCTCCTTCATTTTGGTGTTTTGCTGGCTAGTGTGCTATATTCCCCAAGTACTCCCATGTTTTAGAATATCTCTCACTTCCCTTTATGCTTGAATCATCACTTGGTTCCATATAATATTTTGTTCTTTTCTGCAGAACATTATAAATATTGTTTCATTGTCATTTGGAATTCAATGTTGCTGAAAGTAAATGAAGATGATTCCCTGATTTTTTCTCACTTGTGGAAGACTTGATTTTTTTCTGTCTGGATCCCCAGAGAATTCTATATTTATTCTATAATTTTAATAATTTCACCAGAAATTAAGCCTTGGTGGACTGTAGTGATAAATTTAAAAATATATATCTTTTTATATATATTTATAAATATATATAAAAAGATATATATATATAATTAAAATTTTAGAGTTTGTAATGTACATGATTACTAATACTATTAAGTTTTTACTTTCTGGCATATTTTGAAGACATAGGTAGAAGAAAGGCTTTCTTTAACAATTCAAAGTTATTAAGACTCAAATGTGTTTACACATATTAATAAAACATAGGCCATGCCTCAACAAGCTTACCATCTAAAAGGTAAAAGAACAATTGTGATTGACAGTTAAAGAGAACAGATGACAATCTACTGCAAAAATGGTAAACTTGTCTACCAAATCAATGGCTAAATTTAGTCAAATTTATGACTAAAACATCTGCCTCAAGTAATAAGGATCTTCTTTTCTATGAATAATTTACATAATGATAAAAGACCATTAGATGTGACAAAATGGTAATAAAAGAAGGTGAGTACAAACAGCAAATACTAGGGGCCTAGTGATGTGGTGGGAAAAGCCAAATAGTTGAAAACAACTGAATGAACTATGAAACCATTCCTTTCATAGTATATGTATGAGACTTTGGGCAAATTAAATTCTCTTTGGGCCTCAGCTTTCTAAAATAATAATAACAAGTTGTCATTTAATGCTGTGTGCCAAACACAGTGATAAGGGTTTTCCATACATTAAAAAATGTCCACATAGCTGCCTGATTTGGTAGGTGCTATTATTTTCCTCATTTTATATCTGAGAAACTGAGGCTCAAGGAAGTAAGTAGCCAATTTAAAATCACACAGCCAGTAAATACTTTGGTTGTTATTTTCATGGAGGCAGCATGACTCCAGAATTTGTCCTCTTAATTGAAACAACATAAACTTGAAGATTTCTTTCCCTTTAAGCATCATGTTTCTGAATAAGGTGAAAGTGCACTTGGCTCAAAGATTTTAATAAGAAGAACATTTTGGAAATTGGGTCAGCTAAATTTGGGCTCTAAGTCCAAACAGTAGAACGATCAAATTAGAGCCCCTTCTCTTGATATCTGTCCCCTTTAAACTTGAACCCCCAGCGCAGTCCAGTCGGGATCTCAGCCTGGCTGACTTAGCCCTCGGGTACTTTTAATAATGTTCCATGATAATTATACCTCTCTGGATTTTCTTCAGCACTAAATTACTCCTCTAGGAAAATTTTACTTTCTTATTAAGCTTTTTGAATAACCTGTCTGGCACAGAAATATGCAGAATGATACCCTGGTGACTTTCATTATCACACCTTGCTGTTATTTTGGCCACAATTAATAAAATGCTTCCTCCTGGACCATATTTCAATAATCTTCACAACAGTCCTATTGGGTGGGTATTATGAATACTTCCCCTATTTTCAAATAAGGAAACAGACTCAGAGAGGTTGAATAAGAAAGATTGACTAAAAACATAAACTCCCCCTAAGGAAATTTACGTTCCAGGCAAATACTTTAAAATTCCCGTTAGACTTCTAGTCATCTTAACTGTTTTAACTCCCTCCTACTATCACAGCCCTCCACCAGAATTGGCTGCATTAATTAATAGGGGAAGACCGTGTATTTCCTTGACATCCTATTTGAAAGTTTCGCCCTAAACGTGGAGGGAGTGAAGAGGTGATGTGAAGCCCCCACATGCCTGTGTACACAAAACACTGCCATAAAGCCCTGGAGGAGAGAGGGCGGGGAAATAGAGTTAAGAATTAAATGAGAGAGAGAAAAAAAGTTCAAACTATTTGACCCCCTTTAGACCAAATAGGCAGTTAGTTAGAATATTTTTCATTTTCAGCTGGTTGCTCGGAACATTTTATAGACAGCTGAAGTCTCATGAAAACATAAAATGAAAGAGTTTATTACATTTCTTTAATCTCTCACAGACTTCCTTCAGGCCCTAGGCACATGCTAATGATTGGGATAAAAATGAATTGGAACGGAGTTCCTGCTAAACAAACGAATGGGGGAGACAGGGAAGTTGCATAAAAGACACACAACTCTCCCTGCAAAACCAGCCGGCAATACACAAAACCACAATAGTAAAAATTGCATGCATCTGAGAGGAAAGTATAAACTAGCATATTATGGGGGGGATCGAGAGGGTTTGGGAGAAGGAAGAGGGTTAGAGATGAAAAGAGCTCACAGGATGGAGGCAGAACCCTAAAAGAAACCAAATAAAAAATAAATTCTAAACAGCTCCCCTTACAAATGACTTTCATATGCATGGTAAGAAGTGAACTGAAAGAAAACAAATACCAAGAGATATAATAGACACATTATGTAACAAGGATTACTAAGGAGAGGCTAAAACCAGAAACAGACTTGGAATAATTTAGAGATGGAAAGTTTATACAAGAAATAGACACAACAGGCTAGAGGGAATTATGCCAACATGGGTCAGGGCGGATATTGTGTCTGAAGGGAGAAAGAATGTCACATAATAGATAAATTGGCAGCAGGACAAAATATGTTTGGATGGAAATAAAAGCTAAAAGGTACATAGGAATAATCATGGGAAATCATTATAGACCATCTGGGTCAGATAAAAAGGCAGCTCAGAATGTTTATGCAGATAAGGATGCCCAAGGAAAATATAATTTGGTTGAGGACAGCTATGCTGTCCAACCAGAGTGATGTACTGGTTATATTCCTGGAGAAGACAGTGGATTAGATTGTAACCTAGTTTTACATATATTTTGGAGAAAATGTTCATAGACAAGGATCCGGAACAATCCAGAGCAGCTCCTCAACAGGCAGGCATCCATCCCTTTCTTCGTAATGTTCAGTCGTGGCTGAGAACACGTGGTAATCTCACCCTCCTGCCATGCCACTACCCTGGTGACCTGCTGTAATCTGACCTCGTCTTTATTGACAGTCCTCCACCTCCATACCCCATCAGTCTCCTCCTAGACTTCTTCCTGCTCAGCTACAGTTGCTCCTACTCTGTGCCTCAACAAGTACAGCTCATAAATTCATGCAGCTGGGCTTCCTCATAAAAACATAATTGGCCTATCCCAAAACCTCTGGCCATTTGCCTAGTTAAAGGGCTTTGGCCTGAGGATTGCAGACAGGCAAACCTTGGAAATGGGAACATAAAAGAACTCCAAAGTTGAGATCCTGGCCCACTTACTTCCGCACCTTCTGACTTCAGTAAAAATGACACAGCATCAAGTAAGTTGTGCTGTTTTTGCATGCAGAGACAACCGCGTTGACTATGGCCAGAATTTTGAAGACTAAACAGGGCTCACAATTTTTTTGCCTTTCATTAACCTTCTCTTCTGGGCCCCTAAGCCTCTTATCTCTTAGACATATAAGGCTGCATTAGAGAGGAATAGGGCTGCATCCCACATTGGACTGTGAACTCTTCGAGGGGAGGCTCTGAGTTCCCCATGTCCCTCTGCAGAGTTCAGCATCTTGTCTGGTACTCATGGATGCTCAGTTACCATGTAGAAGGAATGGACTCAAAGGACTGAATTTCTACGTGTAAGATTATAGGCTTACTGGGAGTCGGAGAGATAATTTGCCAAAGGGCCTGCTGGGTGGGACAGATAGGAAGGGATGGAACCCCCCTGGTGTCCTCCAGTTCATACCACAATCTGGAATTCCTCCCTCTGCTCACCTGAAGACCAGCCCTGATCATTCCTTTCTGAGCAAGACTTAGGAGTTTAGTCTCTGAAGGTTAGACAGATAAATGATTCCAACATAGATGCTCCTTGTGTATTTATCTCTAACTTCTCCAAAGTTATCAAGTTCTTTGTATCTTCTTCCCCTGTGGGTCCCCTACAACACCTAATTATCTTGTACAGAATTCTGCAGAATATGTCTTGAAAAAAATGAGTGAATAGATTGCAATGATTTCAGCTACATTAAAAAAAAACTGTTTTCCCCTAGAAGTTCCCAAAAGTTTATATCAGAATCAACTAGGAAATCAAGTCAAATCAAAAGAAAAGAAAACAAAATAATAGATTCCTGGTTCTAGCCCTGGTCTTACAGAGTCAGACTTTCCAGGGCACAAAGAAATCCGAATTTTTAATCCTCATGTGTTTCTAAAGCATAGCTTGATTTGGGAACTACTACTTTGATCAAATTAATATCTTAAACAAATGAAAAGCCACTTATTTGGTTTTAAAACATCCCCCCCCCCCCCCCACCCCCCCCCCCCCCCCCCCCCCCCCCCCCCGTTAACTTCCGTACTATTTTTAGAGACACGAAAAGCCACAGCTGATAGGTAGAGTTAGATTTAGTTTAAGTAGTGTGTAATAGCTTCTGCTCCCTGGATCCTTCACCCACAAAGGAGTAATGAGGTTAATTAGTAACTACAGTTCTTTTAAATTATAATTTGTCTTTTATGTGGGGAATTACTGAATAAAATTCATTAATGTCTAGCTGAATCTCCATTCATCCTTTACAATGAAAATGTTCTATTAGTTCATCTTTCAATAGTGCCTGTGGGTGGGGAGGGTGTGTACAGGGCAATGTACTGAGCAAATTACCCATAACAGTAATTGTTAATTCTTTAAATTGTCTGCTTAGGGGATTCCTAGACTGTGACTGTGGAAAGAGAGAATTAGAGGAGACTGGGGAGCTGCTTCAAGATTCCAGAATATTCGGAAAGGAGAATATGGCCAGTTAGTTCAGACAGAATCCAATTGCCTACAGTTCAAAGTCCTTCATTGTATTTTATAACTAATCATGATACAGTAGAGGAAACATAAAAAGATTTAAAAATCTTCACCCTCAAGCTTTCTGTTTCTATAGGGAGAAAAAAATTGCAGCCATAATCTAAGATCAAATATAGTTGGTGCTAATGGATTTGAAGTGCAGAGCTGAGTGACAGTCCCAACAGATGCGCACGCTAGAAGACCCAGACTTACCCTCCAGGTGAGCTGCTCCAGTTGGATGGTGGACCTGTATTAGCTGAGTACCAGTCCTGCAAGTATGGTTCCTAATTTTCTGGCTTGTGAAACCAGACGGATGGGGAGAACCCCCGGAGAGGAGGAGGCTTGGGAAAGAGGATGGAGGAGATCATGAGTTCAGTTTTGTTCTTCTTGATTTTGAGGTCCCTTGAGTCATCCAAGACAAGACATCAGGTAGGCAGGTGGGTATATGGACCTGAGCTCAGACGAAATGCCTAAAGCAGCGATACAGAGCTGGGAGGCAAAAATAGTAACTGAAACACGAATGTGGACTGAGACCATTATTGGAGAGAGGATAGACTCAGAGGGCGACTTACGTGTGGACATTGAGGACTGCCAATGTTTAATAGAAAGAGGAGGAGCAGGAGCCAGAGATGTAGGAAAACCAGGAGAAAAGGATATGGCAGTATTAAAACTTTGACACGACTCCCATTGAGATGTGGGATCTCTGTCCCCTCCCTTTGAATCTGGGAAGGCTCAGGACTTGTTTGTAATGATGGGCTGCAGCTCAAGTGATTCTGAGTCATTTCTGAGCCTAAATCAGAAAAGGTGATACTAGAACAGCTGTGCTGGAGCCCTGAGCTTCCATGCTGTGGGGAAGCTCAAGGTACATGGAGAGGACACGTGTAAATGCTCTAGTTGGCAGTTCCAGACAGTATCAGCTGCCAGAAAGGTGAGTGAAGACATCTATGGGTGATTCCAACTGCCCTGCTGAGTCAACCCTGGCCATCAATATTCCCAGTTGCAGTCCCAGATATGGAACAAAGACAAACTGTCCCTATTGGGCACCGTCTGAATCCCTGACCCACAGATACTGTGAAAATGAGGGCCAGAACTGGGGTGAGCAAATGAGGTGCCCAGAGAACAAAATTTAAGGAGTCATTCAATCTCAGGCTCATGCAAGAGCAGAGGCATAACCTGAGAGAGATGCCTCTTTGGATTTTGCCTCTCTAGTCCCTAGAAAGGTTAATTAAATTAGCTCAAAAGAATATAAAAAAGACTAATGACATATATTAGCTCCGCTAATATTAAAATATATTATGAAATTACAGTAAATAAGTATATTGGTACAGGTGAAAAAGTTGGATGGAACAGAGAGCAAGAGAGCCTAGAAAAAGACCCTTTTGACTAAGATCATTTAAAAATGAAGAAGAGAAGGTAAATGAGTGGTGATCGAAAAATTTACTCCACAAATAGCTCTTAAAACATTTCAAAGGAGATGAGGACAAAAATGAATTAGATATTTACCTTATATCATCAATAAAGATTAAAATCATTAAAAATGATAATACTCAATGCTAGTGAGGTTGTAGTGAGATGGACACTCTCCTATACTGCTAGAAAGCATTTTGCCATTAGTGTTAGATTTTTAAATGTTCATACCCTTTTTATGATTATTTATTTTTTAAAATCAGAGAAGTTGTAGGGATACAGAAAAATCATGAAAAAAGTACAGCATTCCCATTTACCCCCATTGTTGACCCTTTGCATTAGTGTGGTATGTTTGTTACAATTGATGAAAGAATATTAAAATAGTACTATTAAAGATAGTAAATTAACTCATTTACATTAGGTGTATTTTTCCTGATATAACACCTATTATTAATATCTTGCATTACTGTCATATGTTTGTTATGTCATGGAAGAAAACTCATACTTGTAGTATTAACTATAGTCTTCTACAGTAGAGTTCACTGTGTTACACTGTCCTATGTTTCACCTTTTAATTTTTATTCTAGTATCATACATGACCTAAAATTTCCCCCTTTAACCAGAGTTACATTTATAATCAGTGCTGTTAATTACACTCACAATAATGTACTGTATTATCAACATCAGGTTCCAAAAATTTACAACCTAAATAGAAAGTCTGTACAAATTAAGCATCAACTTAATTAAAATTCTGAATAAACTAAGCATCAGCTCCCTGTTCTCTAGCCCCAATCTATCCCCTGTTCACCTATATTCTAGATTCTACTACTCTGCTAGGCTCACTCATTGATAAATCATTTTGGTACCACACCATCTTCAAAGTGCTCATGATGAAAATTCACACTAGAGCAGAATTACCAAATACAATGCCATGGAACTTGGGTATTTTTCTTAAGTAACTAAATCCAGGAACAATAAATGATCAAATGCCAGAAGTCCATGTTGAATTTGGAGATTGGCAATGTAGTAATAGAAACAAGGAGAAAGAAGGGGAGATTATTTGATGTGAGGCAGAGCCAGCATGATGTTCGTTAAGTATTCACAGGTGCCAAATGTAATTTTCTTTATTTCCCTATGACTAAAACTGTGTCGTCAATCTCCTCCACCCACTGCCCTACAAATTCCTTCATCTGATAAAACTCAGTATTACCAACTCAAGATGAATTAATTTTCAATTGTAAAAAAATTGCCACAAAGTTAGCAGCTTAAAACAATACCTATTTATCTCACAATTTCTGTGGGTCAGGAGTCTGGGCATGGCTTAGCTGAGTCTTCTGCAAGGCTGCAATCAAGGGCTTGGCCAGGGCTTGGGTTCATCTGGGGGCTCAATTGGTGAGGGATCAAATTCCAAGCACACTCAGATAGTTAGCAGACTTCATTTCCTTGCAATTATTAGACTGAGTGCCCTGTCTTCTTGCTGGCTCTCACTTCCAGCTCCTAGAGGCCCTCCTCATTTCCTTGCCATGTGGCCGTCTTCATAGGCTTTTTTTGTAATATGGTAGCTTACTTCTTCAAAGTCAACAAGAGAGAAAAATAGAGAGCCTGCTAGCAAGATGGAGTTTCACAGAAGTAATCATAGGTGTAATAGTCTATCACCTTCGCCATGTAACATAATCAGGTGATACCCTATCACCTTCTATTGATTATAAGTAAGTCATCAGTCTCATTGACCATCAAGGAGAGGGGATTATACAAACACATGAGCACCAAGAGGTGGGTCATGGGGGCCCTGTTAAAGCTTGTCCTGTACCATAAAAAGTAACTCAGTCAAGCCAGTTTTAACTCCATGCCTTTTGATTAACTCTTTAACCAATTTCACATTTTTTTCTCCTTCTACTTTCCCTAGGATTTTATATACATGGCATTGAGGGAGAGGCATTTGTGATCCTGTGACATTATCGACTTCCCTAAGGTCTAGGTTTACTGCCAGGCCTTTTGATGGCGAATTCCCTGCTGCATCATGTGCTAATATATAATGTTTCTACCATGGTCTTTCAATGTACATAATCCACATGCTATCTATGGACTGGATCTCATCAATCCAAAGCTATCATATCATGAACTCTGCCCAATCCCAAAAATTCCCATGTTGTTAGATGTCTTAAGATTACTAGTCCAAGCCTTAAAAGTCTATATTGACCCTCCTTCGCCTTCACCTATCTGAGATGTTGGTAAGACTCTATCACAGTGATATTCTTTCTCACTGTGGTAATTCTAATAAACTTAGCTTTGCTTGATCAAAAGTTGTTTCTGATGATAGCCTTTTGTGGAGAGTTGGCATGTAACTTACTTGAAGTGGGAGCAATATTATGTAAGGCAGAGGTTGATTTTAGTGGTAAGCAGAAGATAAAATTGGAAAAGTAGGTTTGGATCTGTATTAATTAGAGTCCATGTCCAGAAAATAGAAACCCCTCTACATATTTCAAAAAGAGGAAATTTAATACAGGGAATTGGTTGCACAGATGATGAAATGGCTGACAGAGAGAGAGACAGTGAACAAAAATGGTTAGTGTTTTAGTTTGCTAAAGCTGCTGGAATGCAATATACCAGAAAGGGAATGGCTTATAAAAAGGAAATTTATTAAGTCCCAAATTTACAGTTCTAAGGCCATAGAAATGTTCAAATTAAGGAATCCAGGGAATGATACCTTGATTCAAGAAACACCAATAGATCCAGAACACTTCTGTCAACTAGGAAGTCACATTGCACCTGCAGGGGTCTCTGGCTTCTCATTTCAAACAGCTTTCATGGAGGCGATTTCTTTCATCTCCAAAGGTCTCTGGCTGTGTGGGCTCTGAAGTTTTTTCCAAAAATGGTTCCCTCTTAAACGGCTCCAGTAAGCAACCCCACCTTGAATGGGTGGAGACACAACTCCATGGAAACTGCCTAATCAAAAGCTACCACCCACAATTGGGGAGGTCACATCTCCATGGAAACAACTTAATCAAAAAGACCCCACCTAGCAACAATGAATCAGGATTAAAGAATGTGGCTTTTCTGGGGTACACAACAGTTCCAAAACACAGTTAGTAAACCGAAATTAATGCAAGAGCAACTATAATCCCTGGTAATGGCAGACCAGAAGATGGGGATGGCATTGCCAGAGCCCAGGAATGCAGGAAAAAAAAGTCTCCATGGCTGTGCTGAATAGGTCCCACGGTTGATGCTGCTGTATGGAGAAGGTAGAGTTTACCAAAGTGATATACAGTCACTTCCAAAGATGTTGCCAGAAGCAGAGGGGAAGGAAAGAGAACGGCTTCTCTTTCTTCTTGTTCTCTGTGTCCTGCCAGTGACTCCTACTGGTGGAAACTAAAAGGAAGCCAGCTAATAAGGAATCCTGGGAAAAATAATTTGGAGGCCCAAAATAATACAGCATAAGAGGGAAAAGCAGAATAGAGAAGGATGACAGATGAATAACCATCATAGGGCCAAATGGAGAAATGCAGGTAAGGAATTTGGACTTTTAGAGAGCTATAAAGAACTTGTGATAAGAGGACCTTTGTAAGAACAAAGTCTCCAGAAAGAAAACATTTTTTTCGCATTTGCAGTCCACATCAGGCCACCCCACCCCATCCCACCCACCCCCTAAGCTACTATGGGATTCTCTCTTTTTCCAATCACGTTTTGGAGTGAATTTAACATTCCCTTTGCACTTCATCTTCCTCCATGATCAGGGAAGAAACCTGGAGACTAGTAATAAGAAATTTTAGCATGGCAAATGTGAGGAAGATTTGGAAGAGAACCCAGGAAGAGGGAGAAAATGCAAATTTATTAGCATAAGAAAACAAAAACATAGCATTAATATTCTTAATATTAATAACATGAATTTTTCATGATGCTTAAATGGAGTCAACTTCAGGAAAAAAAAAAGGAATATTTGTGGTTGCACATTGTGCTGGCTTTAGCTATTTCTGTAGAAAAAAGCCCCACCATCTTTCTACTCTTCCTATGGGTCTTGATACTGCTCTCTTTGGGTTACATTTGGGATCAATCTCTTAATACTGCTTTGAAAGTTGTTAATAAAATTCCGGGACCAGTTTGGATCTCTTTCTCTTTGTCCCTGGCAGGGCAGGAAGTTATTACAATGCATCGTTTTGTTGGCACTTCTCCTAGTCTTCACTTAACACATTCATTATTGGTTGTGATAGAACTGTGGTGATTTCCATAAATTGCTTATTTTAGACTCATCTAGAAGGTCCAAATTCTGTACCTTCTTTGGGGCTAGGGTCTCATTACAAAGCCCTGGGATTCATCACAAAGTTTCTTTAAATCACTTTATCATGACTATCACTGGGACCAAACTGCTTCTCTCTAAACACCAGGTTTCTTCGCCCACCACTGAGGGGAGGGACAGGGTTTCAGGTCATCTTACCACATATATCCTTATATGTTAGTTAGAGACGTGGGGGCCAGGGATGTAGGTAGCCCTTCACACCCTCAAAAACGTCTACATACTTCTTCCCCACAAATGCATAAAGAAACAGCAGGACTACTACATATAATGGTTTGGGCAGAGGTAGTAGTGGTGGAGTCAGCCCAGGCTAAGGGAAGGACTCTTGTTCCTCTTAGAATTTTATCTTTGAGACTCAGAATGTTCCATTAAACTGGGTGGATGGAGATTGTTTATTAAATAAAAAGATCAAGGCCTTTCCTGGTCCCAAGTTAGCATCTTCCCATGGGCATTTACCCAGAGTTCGAGAACTTTCAGGCCAGCGGTCCTCTCAGGCTCTATAGAAGCCACGTTGAAGAGGATACAGGAGCAGCAGTGGGAAATTTGGTCAATGCTTCCCCTGAATTCCTTGGCCATTAGTTTGTGAGAGATTTCACACCTGTCTGAAGGGAAAAGTTGCTCTGAGGAGAGGGAGCAAAATCAGTGCGAAAAGAAATGTAATTGCTGTTGCTGGGACTTTGCCAAGGCCCCCTTTTCTGGCCTGGTATACCCTTTCCCCATTGGCTTGAGTGTTTGTTGGCTGCTAACATCTGAGAGCTGTCTCCTTATTCCTAAGAGTTACCATCCCTAGTATCTTAGAGCAGCTAGAAGTAAAAACCTAAAATTAAGGAATTATAACCCATACCAAACTCCGAAATCTTTTCTACAACTAATTGTTGCAATGTATTTGAAATTTGTTGCTTTTTTGTATATATGTTCTTTTTCACAAAAAAGACAAAAATTCGATTGTGATGATTAAAAAATATATTTATATTCCTTCTAGTCTCCAGTGTTCTGGAGCAGCTAGAAGGAAAAATCTGAGAAGATAGAATAGTAGCCCATGACAAACTCTGAGATGTGTTCTGTAACTACTTATTGAAGAGTGCTTTGAAAATTATTGCTTCTTTATTTCTTTGCTTTGTGTATATGTTATATTATACAATAAAAACAGTTTTAAAAAAAAGATTTATGCATCCCCATCTAGAAATACCTGGGAGGTTACACCCTCACCCCCATGGATGGTTGCAACCAATGACCAACTACTACAGTGTACAAAAGGCATATCTCAAGGCAGGACAACTTTGTGGTGCCATTCATACTCCAGAGGTCCCCGTGGGATCAGGCTGAGTTCAGCTGAACCCAAATCATTGCTCAGCTTCTTCCTAAACCAATCCCACTTCCTTAACTCCATTACAGATTTCACAACTACAGGATTCAGTAAATCACTTGCACAAGGATCCCTGCATTAGACTCTTCTCCTAGGAAACTCAACTTAAGCCAGGCAGGATCATTATTATTCCATTCTGGGATGCAGAATAAGAACTGGAAGAAACATCAATTTTTAAAAAAGTACCTCAGGAGATGGGAGAGGCAGTATATCAGCCCCTGGAGATGGAGGCATGTCTCTACCTCATGGGGTCCTGGGCTAGAAGTGGGCAGTGACTTTGAAGATCTTCTGCTACTTCCAGCTCCATATCAAAGTGGGAGAGGTCACTGGGGCAATGGCTCTTCTCCTGTATAATAAAATTGCTAGTGGTTGGCATAACCAGGATCTCCTTCTCTAATTTGTTATTTGAATTAAAGGGCAACATCCATGCCAGCCGCTTCTAGGTTCTGAGGTTTCCCATTCATTAAGTCATAATTACTTGCATTCATTCAAAATTACTTATTACATGCCCACTATGAGCCAAGCATTGTGTTAAGCTCTAGAAGAAGAGTGGTGAGCAGTACCTAGGCCCTACTCAGAAAGGAACTTACAGTGTATCAGGAGAGACGGTCAGCCAAATGGGCAATTCCAAGAGAGTATGATGTACGCTCTGATGGAGTTCAGAAGAAAGAGCATACTACCTATTTCAGTTTCCTAGGCTGCTCAAACAAATACTATGAAATGGATCAGGTTAAACAATGGAAAGTTATCTGCTCATGGTTTTAAGACTAAAAGAAAGTCCAAATCAGACATCATCAAGGCAACACATTCTTCCCAAAAAACAGCAGCTGGCTGCTAGTGATCCTGGTCTCCTTTGTCAAGTAGCAAGCCATATGGTGACGTCTCCTGGTCTCTCTCTTCTCTTCCAGGTTCTATCGATGTCCCGCCTTTTTCTTCCTGTGGCTTTTCCTCTCTGTCTGAATTCATTCCATTTTTAAAGGATTACAGTAATAGGACTAAGACCCATCATGATTGGGCTGAGCCACACACACCTTAACTGAAGTAATCTCATCAAAAGTTTCTACTTACAATGGGTTCACACCCATTGGAATGATTTAAGAACATGTTTTTCTGGGATATTTACAACTTCAAACCACCACTGCATTTGTGACTCTCATTTAAAAGCTCAAATTCCAACACACATTTACTTCAGGAGATAGCATTATATAGAGATTAAATCTCAAAAGGACTTTAGACCTCATACGGCCCATTCCCACAACTAGATATAAAGCTGCTCTGGTATTTAGATATCCTGAGATAATATACCGCCTCAGGAAGGAAGAAAACTGAATTCTAGCTCCAGGTGTGATGTCTCGGTTAGGTCAAGTCCCTCTCTCAGCCTTGCTTTTCTCATCTGTTAAATGGGTAGTGTTGGGTTGACATGGCATAGACTAGATGATTGCTGTCCTTCCCAGGACTAAAAGTAGCTGGCACGTAGTAGGTGCTTAAATATTTGTTGAATGAATGACACCAACAAAAAACTCTCTGGGTCCCATGACATCTTTTTATTATGCCTTTAATATAAGCATTCTCCCATCAAGTGCTTATTCTATCCTGCTGTGACGTTTCTCCTCTATGAACACTAATTTATATGTTAATGGTTAAACTTGGATGTAGCTCATTATGAAGTTATTTAATTAACTAACCAAATGACATCCAATGTACTTTTCAGCAATCTAAAGCTTTAGGAAAGAGAAAACAAATGGAGTTTATTCTACCCTGATGACTATTCAGGGCCCTGCGGCCTGACTCACATATATCCCCTCTTCCTCTGTCCACTAAGGAATCCTTCTTAATTACCCAAGGATGTAAAGGAAATTTCATTCTAAGTACAATCAACAATCTGTTGGCAATTATTTATTGGCCATCTACTCTATGCCTTTCTAGGTGGCCTGGGAGTAACAGAAGAAGTGAAGACAAGGTCTCTGCTGTCTTTTTGGAAACTTAAAACTTATCAACACACAAAAAATTAGACAATAATTAACTTCTGAATGTTCTGTGATCATGGTTATGAGATTGTTGTGAACTGAATTGTGGACCCCAGCTTGGACATGTTCTTGTCCTGGTCCGCATTCTGGGGGTGTGGCCCCACTGTAAACACGAGCTCTTCAAGATGTCACTTCAGTTAAGGTGTGGCCCAACCAGATCAGTTTAGGCGTTAATCTGTATTTCTGGAGTCCTTTATAAACAGAGGGAAAGTCAGGTAGAGAGAAGCCAGGTGGTTGCCGTGTGACAGACAGACAAGGACCAAGGATTGGTGGCAGCCAGCCCCAGAATACCACAGTCTTCTGGCAGAAAGCATTGCCTAGCTGATGCTTGATTTTCGACTTCTCCTAGCCTCAAAACTGAGCCAATAAATTCCCACTGTTTTAGTCAGCCCACTGTATGGTATTTTCTTTAGCAGCTAGGAAACTAAAACAAAGGACTGCATGAATTCAGAGAAGAAAATCCTTGTGTGCAGGAAGACTCAGGAAGGTTGTGGTTTGCATCTTTAAGGAATGAAAGATAAAGAATATTCCAGGGTGGATGACAAACCAAAGCACAGAAAGAGTGATGGACATGAGTATGGTGTGTGGGGTCACTGAGGGGACTGATGGGACTAGAATGGACAAGGGTTTATGCTGAGAAATCAGGCTGGACACATGGGATGGACTGAAATATGAAGAACGGACTTAAGGAAAATGGACTTTAGGAGGGAAACAAGTAGTAGTAAGAGCAGGGGCTTATATTAGGCCTAGGTTTGAACCATCACTTTATCATACAATAGCTGAATGACCCTGGGTACCTATTTTTTTTAATCATATTTATTAATTAGTAATTTACATATAATAAAATGCACTCGCTTCCATGAGTTTTTTTCTTTTTTTAATTGTTGAAATATATATAAAACGTAAACTTTCCCATCTCAACCACTCTCACGCATACCATTCACTGAAATTACTCACATTTAAAATGTTGAGCTACCTTGCCCACCACCCATTACTAGAACTTTCACAAACAGAAACCCTACACCCATTATGTTTAACTCCCCATTTCCCTTTTCTTTACCCTTCCCCTGATAACTTGCCTGTACTTTATTTTCTGAGTCTATCTGCATATACATTTTAAACTTTTATGAGTCTCATTTCTTTTTAAAGGAGCAACAGGAATGATTATTCCTACTTTACAGGATTCTGATGAGAATTAAATGACAAATGTTGTAGAAGTGCTTGGTAATGTGTTTGGAACACAGTGCAAGTTCAATCAACACAGACTTAGCATTTATCATTGTTGCTATTTGTGAATAGAAATATGATATAATAAAAGTGCTTTTAGCACACAAACACCAAATAATGAAGTAGGATATTTTCAATTTTATCCTGTTATTCGTTTCCACTAAAGTTCCCTACATCAGTTAGGGGAAGTATTGGACAGAAGTGGGACTGGAGAAAGTATTAGAACCATCAACCAGGTGACTGCGGTCTGAAGGTGAGGGTTTCAGTGTTGGACCACCAACCAACCAGAAGGCTAAGATCTGGGAAAATCTGGGGTGCCCGAAGCAAAAGTTTATCATTGTTAATATTTATTGAACAGTATTATGTGTCACTTGCTCTGCTTATACTTTTCCAAATATCTCATTTAATCCTCATTGCATTTGGCAAGGTTATTATTATGATCCTAGGGTTACAGGACAGGAAACAAACACACAAAAACGCTCAAAAATAAAATGCTGAAGTTGTGTAGCTCAATAATTGGTGCAATCAGGATTTGAGCCCACATTTCCTGATGCTATGGTGAAGGTTCAGGTGATTTTCATCACACTATGAAAATCTAAACACATTCTGGGCTTTTTAAATGTACTCCACATGCCATTAAAGGCATTCAGCAACCCAGTCCTCACTCCAACCACTGCTCTTCTGGCTCATTTTATCCATCCTTGGTCTGCTAATCTCCTATTTGTCAAAGCAATTCTCGTGGTCAAACTCAGAGTATACACAAGGGTATGGATACCAGAGGTGTGATTCATTGGAGGACATGATTGTAACAATCCAAGTCAGGTGGAGAGAGAGAGAAGGATCATATAACATCAGTCCTATTTAAGTCCCTGAATCTTATCATTCTTAAAGCTAAGTATTTTCCTAGACTTCTTATTTGGATAAACCAATAAATTCTCCTTTCCCCACCTTATTTTATTTTTAAGCATAAATTAGTTCTAATTCTAACTTATATAAGTCTTCACCAGTCCAAAAACTACGGAGAAATTAAATCCTTATGAGTCCTAATCTCTCTGTACATGAACTATTAGAATAACCACCAATCGTTCATGCTTCTCTCCATTTTGAAATTAATTTAACGCCTAACAAAAGGAATCATTGTATATCAGTGTATGACACTGGCCAGCAGCCACCTAAGGATGGACTTGACTTATTTGAGATGCAGTGACAATAAAGAGACTGGTTCAATATAAAGAACTGCATCATGGTCCCCATAATATTTTTGTATCTAAAATGGTTTTATTGCAGTGTAGGCATACTTCTAAATACACACAAGTGGTATGACAAATATAAGATGATGTCAAGGAGGTAAGTGGAAGGTGACTATCTTTGTTCAGGTTCCTAAGAAGAAGATCTAGAGATAAGTGTTTCTGAGCAAGTAGTTCATTAGGGGAGTAATCTGAATAAACTCTATTGGAAGCATGGGAAAGTGAGATAGGGAAGGGAAGGAAGATATTAAAGGGTACATTGTGAAACTTACCACTGCGGGCAACTGGAACTTGTTATCTCTGGGGAATTCTGGGAACCAGTGTAGAACATGCTTCAGGGTTATCTCACCCATTCATTTGTTATTGCAGTAACCTAGTCTATTATGACTAATACAAAAAACAATATTGGCTGTTTTTAAAATGCCAATTTTCAACTCCAGAGAGTCTCACATGGGCTATGCTAAATCACTGAGGTTCTAAGTTTAAATGCTAGAAACAGGCCTCTATAAGTAGCACTAGATCAGCTGCTCCAAATTCATTTTGCTTTCAGAGTTAAGTTGGGAAAGAGGAGGGGCCAGCTATCGTCCATGAGCTCAAGGTCACCCCCACCATGTGGTTTCAAGTTGACTCTGCTTTGGTGAATAAATTCAAAGGAAAACCTTTCCCTGTAGGCATCCAAACCTATATGCTTGGTTAATAGATTCTTAACCCAAAATTGCAAAACATTCTTAAACTTTTTTTCCCCCGAAGCTATTTCCATTCCTCTAGCTTTCATTATCTTATTAATAATCTCATATTTTCAAACCATATGGACCTTTAAGCTATATTTGACCAGAGATTTAAAAAAATTTATTGGCATATGGATCCCATCTGGATTAGTGCAAACATTTGAAAAGCATGAGATTTTTACCACCACCATCGCTACTTCCTTGCTCCCCCAAATCCCCAAATCTGGATTTCTGACTTTTCTTGAAATATTAGATCTTTCAGGGCAAAAACTGATCAGAAGCCATACAGCAACCACCCTTTTTGACAAATCATGCCACCCACACTCCCACCCTGACAATTCCACTAATATATGTAACCTAAGAGGTCTCTGAAAGGTAAGGGCACATTTTTGGGAGATCATTTAGAACATCAGTGTTGTGGAGTACACCTAAAGAGATGTTTGCTTTGTAATTCCAGCCATGGTGGATTTAATACAAGACTTCTGGGGCAGACATGGGACAGATAAAACCTTATTTTTCTATACTGGGATTTGAACTGACAAGCAATATACCATCAATTCAACTGCAATTGGAACACAATCAAGACTAACTATAACTTTGGGGGAAGAGAAATAAATCAGTTGATCTTTGAGATGTGTAATTTAGAACAAACACACAAAAACCTTCAGTCCTAAAAGTCACCAGGGACAAAGAAATAACTTCATCAAGCTGAAAGAAGTTTATTTCCTAGGTGACAATAATACTATCAAATATTTATTGAGTATTTATAATGTTTTCTAAGTGCTTTATGTGAATCGTCACATTATTATACACAAAACTCAAAGAGATGACACAATTATTGTTCCCATTTTATAAATGAAGAAACTGAGGCTCAGAGAGGTTAGGTAACTTGTCCAAAGTTTCCCAGGAACTAAGTAGTGGAGTCAGGGTTTTAATTATAGGCTACTTGGACTGCAGGGTCCACTACCACCTCCTAACTACCCTCTAAAGCCTTATACCATATTTTACAACTCTACCGCTGGCTATCATTTCTGAGTTTATTTTGTGCTCTTAAATTCCCTGATGAACCGAAGATGATGAGATTAGTCCTCAGGATGGAAGCTACTAGAACATGGACAATAGATGACTAAGGTTCAACTCCGGGCTCAGTGAACATTAAGATGTAGCAATCACAATCTACCTCAGAGACAAAACACAGTAGGATGGTGTGTAGTCAGGGTTCTCTAGAGAAACAGAACTGACAGAAGAGATCTGTAAATATGAGATTTATAAAGGAGTCTCATACAACCGTGGGAACGGAAGAGTCCACGTCACCCACTACCTCAATCTCTTAATTAAGCTCTGCTAATGAAGATATTCATGAACTAACATTTGGGAGTGAAAGTAAGAGGTAGACTTCTCATTGCCTCCACCTAGGACCACTCCCGCCCTCCCCACTAAGCCACTGTCGGCTCCTACGTGGTCCTCCTGCATCCATTTTGGCCTTTCCTACAAATCTGTTCTCTGCACAGCAGCAAGGGGGTCATTTTAAAACATACTAGGTCACAAGAGACTGCTCAGTTCAAAACCCTGCAATGACTCCTTATTTTATTCCGAGTAAAACCAAAAATTCTTACAGTGACTGACAGGACCCTACATGTTTCCTCTGCCCCTCCCAACGACACATGTTTTTCCAAACGTGATGGCCTCCTTTATGTTCCTTGAACAACATCCTTCCAGCCTGAAGGCCTCGGCACTATCTGTTCCTTCTGCCTGAAACTCTTCTCCCATATTCTACTTGCTCACTTCACTTCCTATGAGTTTTGCTCATATATCACCGTTCAGCGAGGCCCAAACTGATCACCCAATTGAAAATGGCTAACTCTTCCCCAGTACTTTACTATTTTCCATGGTTCCTCTTTCCACTGACATCTTATATGGATAACTTCTCTTGTTTATATCTGTCTTTTCCCACAAGAATGACGGCGGGGATTTTTTTGTCTGTCCTGTTCAATGACCATAGTTTCTGGCACATCGTAGATGCTCATAAATATTTTGTTAACTAGTGCTTGGCCTCTATGGTAGGCAGTGTCAAAAATGGCACCAAACCATCCCTGACTCCTGGTATTCATGCCCCTGTCAAACATCTTCCCCTTAAGTGTAGGCTTGACCTAGTGGCAATTCTAATGCATAAAACATAGAAAAAATGCTGGGATATTACTTCAAGGACTGTGGTTTCCATCTTGCTTGCCCTCTCCCATCCTCTCTCTTGGTCACTCTAATGGAAGTCAGCAGCTATCTTGAGAGATGCCCTATAGAGATGCCCACATGGTAAAGAACTGAGGGATGTGCAAGGAACTTAATTCTTTCAACAACCATGTGAGTGAGCTTGAAAGCAGATCTTCCCTTGGTCAAACCTTCAGATGAGAACTCAGACCCAACTGACAGTCATTTGATGCTTTGTGAGAGTCCTTGAAGCAGAAGCCCTCAGATAAAGCAGGCCCAGATGCCTGATCCAAGAAACTAGGAGATAATAAGTGTTTGGTATTCTAAACTGCCAAATTTGGGGGCAATTTCTTATGGAACAATGGATAACTGTGTCAGGTTCTTAGGGCTGCTGTAACAAAGTACCACAAACTGGATGGTTGAAAACAACATCAATGTATTGCCTCACTCTTCCAGAAGCCAAAAGTCTGAAATCAAGATGTTGATAGGGTATGAGTCCCATGAAGTTTATAGTATTCTGGCAGTGCTTTGCTGGGCATCCATGGCATTGCTTAACTTGTGGCATAACTCAACTTCTGGCTCTTTCACGTACCCATCTTCTCTGTCCGTGTCCTACTGACGGTGTCCAAAGTTCCTCTCCTTATGACAGCAGTCGTTTTGGATTAGGGCCCACTTTAATCCAATTTGACCTCTTCTTAACTAATAACATCTTCAAAGACCCTATTTCCAAATAAGATCACATTCATGGAACTGGGGATTAGAACTTGGGAAGCACAGGTTAATCCATAACAATAATTTATATAGCTAATAGCATGGGAATAACGACCATGTTTTCAGAAGCAAAATCTGAGCACCTAATCTGGGAATGATCATTTGAAATTGGAGCTGTCCTCATGATTTGGGAGCACACAATTGTTCTAGGCCTAGACTGCGGCAACTGAAGTACGTTCTTTATCCAAGGCTCTAGAATGGGAGTCTGCAAACTATGGCCTGCAGGGTCAATTGCCTGTTTCTGTGAATAAAGTTTTATCAGAACACAAAGTCCCCCATTCAGTTGCATATCATCTGGGGCTCCTTTTGTAGACTTGAGTATTTGCAGCAGAGACTATCTGGCCAAGAAA
This sequence comes from Tamandua tetradactyla, assembly GCF_023851605.1. Taxonomy (NCBI): domain Eukaryota; kingdom Metazoa; phylum Chordata; class Mammalia; order Pilosa; family Myrmecophagidae; genus Tamandua; species Tamandua tetradactyla. The sequence continues at coordinate 61,693,435 of NC_135337.1, forward strand.
CCTAGAGTTTTTACTATCTGACCCTTTAGGAAAAAGCTTGCTGACCCTGCTCTAGAGACAAAAACTAATGAAAGAATTCTTGGTGTTTCCATCCTTAGTGCTTTCTGAAGAGTCCACCCTTTGCTCTCTGTCTCCAAATCTTTTTTTAAAGCCCAGTATGAGGGTCTGATAGCTCCATTCACCCACCCACAGAAGCAGTATTACCAAGCTGTTTCCAGCAGTTGCTGTTAAAATTTTAAAGCATGCTCCACAACAAGAAGTCAATTTTATATCATAACTAGAGACATTATATATATATATATATATATATATATATATATATGCAATGAAAATAAATGCATCACATGCCAACACACCCTTTTTATGTGGGATGTCCTTGGATATTTTCTATTTTACTTCATTTATTTAGAAATGCTGGTTTTTCCCACTATATTGATTTCCCTAATGGTACCACTGATGGATCTTGATCTGCTATGAGTAGCCCTAGTTAGGGCTGGATGTGGTATCAGGTAGGCCTGATTTCTAATCTTGGCTCTGTTTTTCACCCCTTGTGGGGTCTTGAGCTGGGAACTGAACTTTTCTGAGTGTTAATTTTCCCACAAGATACTTAGTCATAGGGTCCTTGTGAGGATGAAAGTGAGGAAGTGTTTGTAAAGAACTTATGCTTGCCACATGATAATGCTTTAGTAAAAATGACAACGACAGCAACACCTGACCTTGTCCTAGTTACTCTAGGTCTCTCAGCATATGAGTTTAGTTTCTGGTCCTTCCATCCTGAGTGAAAGAGACATCCCCCTCAAATGTCCTCCTAAAAGAGAAATAACATATCTATAAATTCATTGTTCTTTTTCTGAGGTTCAGAAAATCAAAAGGTGGTGGAATGCCCACAGGCCTTTTTTGGTTTACTGGACCTCTCCTCCTTTTATTCAATCTCACAGTCATTCTATTTACTGATAACTGAATTCTGAGGGAAGGTGACTCAAAATGTCAACCGTGCATAGGCAGTCCCAGCTGGAAACAATATTTCTCCTCACCCATTCTCTTTCAGGAAGGGAAATTTGGTTCTACAGTTCTGAATCTTTAACATTTTTCTGCCTACTTGTTCCTGATTCCCTCTCAGTGCCTTGGACACCGCTTAATGTTTACGACTTAAAATCCATTTTGGTCAAGAAAGGTTTAATGGCACATTTTAGGAGGTAGTTAAGTCTGGATAAAAATGAATTAGGCTCTAAATCTGCCTCTGTCCCACTGCCCCTTTCCCCTTTAGTGCCTTTTAACTTGAAAAGCTCCCAAGGCCTTGGTTTTAAGGCCCAGGGTGAGATTCTCAGAGAGACCTTTTCTGTAAACCATTTTTTTTAAAAATATTTTTTTGAGAACTCTTCACACACATACAGTTCAACCACAGTATACAATCTATGGCTTACAATATCATCACATAGTTTTGTATTCATCACCATGATCATTTTTAGAACATTTGCATCACTCCAGAAAAAGAAATTTAAAAACCTCATACACCTTATACCCCTTACCCCTTCCTCTCATTGACCACCAATATTTAAGTCTACTCAATTTTTTTACCCATTTTTCCTACCTATTATTTATTTATTTTTTATCCTTACTTTTATACTCGTCCGTACCCTGGATAAAAGGAGCAGTAGGCACAAGGTTTTCACAATCACACAGTCAAATGGTACAAGTGATATCATTATACAATCATCTTCAAGAATCAAGGCTACTGGAACACATTTCAACAAGATCAGGTATTTCCCTCCAGCCACTTCAATACACATAAACTAAAAAAGGATATCTATATAATTCTATATAATGCATAAGAATAACCCCCAGGATAACCTCTTGACTGTGTTTGAAATCTCTCAGCCACTGAGACTTTATTTTGTCTCATTTCTCTCTTCCCTCTTTTGGGCAAGAAAGCATTTTCAGTCCCATGTTGCTGGGTCCCAGCTCATCCCAGGAGTCCTGTCCCACTTTGTCAGGGAGATTTATGTCCTTGGGAGTCATGTACCCCATAGAGGAGAGAGCGTGAGTTCACCTGCTGAGTTGGCTTGGAGAGAGAGCCACATTTAAGCAACAAAAGAAGTTCTCTGGGGATGACTCTCATGCATAATTACAAGTAGGATTAGCTTATCCTTTGTAGGAATAAGTTTGATAGGGGTGAAACCCAAGATTGAGGGCTTAGCCTATTGGATTCTTGTCCCCACTGCTCACAAGAATATCAGGAATTCCCCAGATAGGAAAGTTTAATATTTCTTCCTTTCTTCTCTGTCCCCAAGGGGATTGAACACCAACTTTTATTCTGAATTACAGGGACCATAAATCCAGAGTTCAAAGGGAAAGACAGGAAACTCAATCAGCTTTAGCTCATTTGCAGTCAAATGTATTTCACACCCATCCTTCAAAATCACACATTCCTTGGGATTCCAACAGCCTGGGAACCTCTGCTTTCTCAGAAACAGCATCCAGCCAAATCCCTCATTTGGTGACCTCCTATTGAATTTCCCATGTCCAATTAAAGGCCCGTCACAAACAAATCATTTCATTATGTCTAGTCGAGAGTCTAAAATTATTTTTTATGAAGTATACTTTCCAACCCCTGGCTGTGGAAACCTGAACACGTAGAGAGTAACATGGGTGTCTCCTGTGGACTGCCACTTGTGTAGGGACTTCCTCCATCCTTCCAGCTCTCTGGTGGGACCGTTTCTTGACTTCTACAGTTATAAGGCCTGTGGAAGGATTTTAATCTTCCTCCTCTTTATCCCTTGCTTTCTCCTTGTAGTAGCAATGCCCTACTGTCTGCTCCTATCTACTTCTTTGGGTTTCTTGATGCCTATAGGAATTTGTCCATCTTTCCTGGGAGAAATGGCTCATCCATTTCTTGTGGTGCCGTTGCTGGATTTTCTGGCCCATTGCTAATTGATGTAAGGCTCTGTGTTGGTTTGAAGTTGTTATGTGCCCCAGAAAAGCCATGTCCTTTTTCCTAATCCAGTCTTGTGGGGGCAGCCACGTTTCTTTTAATCCTGATCCAACATAGTGGGGTAGAAATTTGGATCGTTTCCATGGAGATGTGACATACCCAGTTGTGGGTGGGACCTTTTGATTAGGTGGAGATGTGACTCCCCATTAAAGGTGGGTCTTGATTAGTTTACTGGAGTCCTTTAAAAGAGGAGACATTTTAGAGAAAGCTCAGAGCCAACAGCACAGACATTTGGAGATGCTTGGAGTACTGACAGAGAGAGAAGATGCCCAGACACAAACATGTGTCTTCTCACTGGCCTTCCCAGGTGACAGACATCAGCCTTTCTTGAGTGAAGGTATCTTTCTCTGAATGCCTTTTATGGACACTTTTAAGGTGGTCTTTGAGTTGTAAATTTGAAACTTAATGAATTCCCTTTATAAATGCCATTTAATTTCTGGTATATTACATTCCAGCAGCGTTTAGCAAACCAAAACAGGCTTATGAAAGAATGAATTTTTATATTATATAGAATAAGAGTTCTAGTCCCAGCTCTGCCAGTAACTGAGTGAACTTGGGCAAGTCATTTCACATTTTTGGGTGTCGATATTAAATGTAGGGTAAGATGATTAAATTAGCTTAGTTAGGGGCTGATTGGCAACTCCAATCACCTGATAGTGGCTGCTGGGACATTATATGGAAATCTCTGGAAGACCACATTTAAGCTCAATAATTGATTGATGATGCTTGCAATGGATAGGCGTGGGGGTGTGGCTATATCACTTACCACATATTCGACATCTTAAAGCTAAGTGTTCTGCTAATTATTCCTAATTTCTAAATTCTTTGATTCTATAATCTTATATGACTGCTGTTGAGCTCTAGTTCAATTTAATCTCACTGTTTTAAATATTTGCCTTTCAGTCTATGGAAATGGGATGCAGGAACAGAAAAATTTGTTCCTCGAAATAGATACTGCCCTTCGAGTAACGAATTAGACCCAGAAATCTGAACTACTGCTTCTTTTTGAACCAAGCATTTTAATTAGCTGCAGAAACCAGAGAAAATGAATTCTTTTGTTTAAACATAGCCTTTGTGTTACTTGTCCTTAAATGGAGAAAATAATGCTTATCTTTAAATAATGGTATGCTGAATGCACCAGGCCATAATGGACAAAATTTGAACTTAAAGAACGACCTCTAATTATTAATAAAAAATTAAATTAAAAAACTATTTAAAGATACTTATTCTGAAATTGAAGACAATGGAAAAACTAAAAATAAAGCAAGTAATAAAACATTCTGTCTCATTTTGAAAGAAAAATACTATTAAGAAGAACTATGCAAACTTCTCCGCTTCTATAAGATATGTGTCTGCCTGTGGTGGCTTGGAGTTATGGACCCTAGAAAAACATGTTTTTAATCTTAATCTATTCCCATGGATGTGACCCCATTGTAAATAGGATCTTTTTCTGAGGTTACTGCAGCTAAGGTGTGGCCCAACTGAATCAGAATAGGTCTTAATCCTGTTGCAGGAGGATTTATAGGGAAGGACACACAGAGAGAAGCCATAGGGAGCAACCAGAAGTTGGAAGTAATGTGTGTTAGTTTGAAAGCTGCTGGAATGTGATATACTGGAACTGGAATGACTTTTAAAAAGGGGAATTTATTAAGTTGCAAGTTTACACTTCTAAGCCTGTGAAAATGTCCAAATTAAGGCATCCAGGGAAAGATACCTTGGTTCAAGAAGGCTGATGATGTTCTCTCTTAGCTGGAAAGGCACATGGCAATATCTGCTAACTTTCTCTCCTTATTTCGTAAGGCTTCTTCTTCTTAAAGGAACTTAGGTCCTCATAAACTCTGCCAGGTCCTTTAGTTTTCATATCATATGCTTTCCTGGGGCTCTGTCTGTTCTAGTGGTTCTGGTGGCTCTAAAGTTTTTCCCAAAATAGTTTCCTCTTAAAGGGCTCAAGTAAACAACCCCACCTTGAATGGGTGGGGACACATCTCCATGGAAACAATAAAAAAGATCCTACCCAAATGAGTATGATTGCTGAATCATTATATTGATATTTCTTTCAGTCTCTAGTATTCTAGAGCAGCTAGGAGTAAAAACCTAAAATTGTGGAATTGTAACCCATACCAAACTCTGAAATCTGTTCTACAACTAATTGTTGTGCTGTGCTTTGAAATGTATTGCTTCTCAAGGAACGCCAACGACTGCGGGCCAGCCAGAAGATACTGACCCCAGGATCAATAAATTCCTGTTGTTGAGCCAAACCATTGTATGGTATTTGTTTTAGCAGTTGGGAAACTAAAATGTCTGAGGAGAGTGGTTGAAAGGGTTGAACAATTAAGTACAAATAAAATAAACACCTACTTACCAAAAATGTTGGGAAACAGGGTAAATATTTGTTTTAACTGATAGCAACCACACACGTCATAATTTTGCAGTGCACCTGGCCCTCAAGTCACACAGCAGTGATCCTCAGGCTCTAACAGCAGGTGTAGGCTGCTGGGCTGGATCTGTCCTGACCCTATCCCATATCTTGGGGTAATAATGATATTTTGTCTTTTTTTATTTTAAGTAGCACACAGAAAATAGAGAGGAAATGGTCACTGATTCGAATTTTTTACTTTATTTAGAATCCTCATGGCAATTTTAACTTTTATTAGTATGATGTCCACATTTTAAATTCAATTTTTTCAGGGACATTCCTTTATAAAAATCTCTTATCACAGGCATTTAAAAGTATATCACACCCAAAACAATGAGTAAAGATTACATTGTGTTCATGTGAACAAGATGGTTTTCCCCTTATGGCCAAGAGTTTCCTCTCACTAGTAGAAAATGACCCACTAGGCAGTAATGTTCTCCAGGTGTGTGAGATAGACTCAAAGAGACTGGAATAGGATAAGTTTTACAGACTGTAGAAGATGGGGGCTTTCCCTGATAGAATTTTGTTTATCACATATGTTTTGGTTTGCTAAAGCTGCTGAAATGCAATATACCAGAAATGGGTTGGCTTTTACAGTGGGGATTTATTAGTTTATAAATATATACTCTAAGGCCATGAAAATGTCCAAATTAAGGCTTGAAGAGGAAGAAACCTTCTCTGAAGAAAAGCTACTGGCATTTGGGTTTCCTCTGTCACATGGGAATGCACATGGCAGGCATCTGCTGATCCTTTGTTCCTAGGTTCTGTTACTTTCAGTTTCTGATTCCAGTGTTTTCTCTCTGAGTTTCTGTGTGTCCTCTCTTAGCATCTTCAGGACTATTCTCCCTCTGAGAGCTCTCTCCTGGGGAGTGTCTCTCTGTATTTCTCCCTCTAAGTTCTCTCTCTTTTCTGTCTTTTATCCACTCATAAAGTACTTCAGTAAAGGATTAAGACCCACCTTGAGGGTGGGTCACACCTCAGTTGAAACAACCTAACCAAAAGGTCCTATCCACAAATAAGTCTGCAACAACATGAATGGACTAAAAGAACATGTCCTTTTCTGAGGTAAATAACAGCTTCAAAACAGCACAGCATAATTCACTGGTCGCCTCTATTTAGATCCTCTGCCCAGACCTCTCTCCTGAGCTACAGAAACTCACATCTGCTGCACAGTGATTTAACACAATTTATCTATGTGAGCTAGCTATGTGCCAGAAATCAGGGGTCTAAGATAATGGCTGAGATGAATATGTTATTAGGTGACTAAAATTGTTGTGTGAGAGATAAATGCTTAGTTTGATGATGAGTATAGAGGAGGGGCATCCAGTCTGTGTAGATTTCAGTACTTCAAATGTATCTCAACTTGATCCATTAATTCTGCGCCTATCCCAACTCAAACCTCAAGAAACTAAAAGCATATGACATGAAAACTAAAGGACCTGGCAGAGCTTATGAGGATCTAAGTTTCTTTAAGACAACCTGAACTATACCTCTGTACTATGAAGTCCCTGTAGCTCCCTCAGATGATCAGGTGAAGTGGGAAAGTCCTGCAGGAAGTTCAGAAGAACTATAATTTTGATTCTGATTCTGCACCAATTGTGTGACCTTAGGCACACTTTACTTGTATAAAATGAATGCTTGGAATAAAAAAAGAAAGGGGTAGTAGGGGTCACCTATGAAATAGAAGAATCTCTTAGGTACATATTGGCCATGCCCAAGGTTCGGACAAGAAACTTTCACTTGAATACTGTGCTGGCTTGATGGTGTCATGTGTCCCAAAAAAGGGCCATGTTCTTTTTTTTTTTTTTGCATGGGCAGGCATGGGGAATCGAACCCGGGTCTCCAGCATGGAAGGCAAGAACTCTGCCTATTGAGCCACTGTGGCCTGCCCACCATGTTCTTTTAATCCATTCCTGTGGGTACAGATTGGTTGTGGGTGGGATATTTTTTTCTCTTATTTAACCATATTGGATTTAATATCTATAATAAAAAGGAAAACAAAATATACAACATGGAAGACAGTTGAAAATCAAGCAAAGAATATAAACCAGCAATTGAATGAAAAATAAATTAAAATTGTCAATAAGCATAACTATTCTTTGAATTACCTTTTATATAAAATAAATAAAAATCAAACAATAATGTGGTATTACTCTCATCAAACTGAAAAATATAAACATTTCTCAATGTAGAATGCAATTAGTTCGTGGATGCGAATACTCTCTGGACTGGTGTACGTGAGTGGGAAGGGGTGATGGTGGTACTGTATTAAGACCTACAGCCTTTTCAGAATAAAACCAGGAGTATAAATACATATTAATGTGGCTGCATTTTAAAATCTGCAAACACATATGAATGTTTGTTCTGATTATAAAGACATAAATGACTGTCATAAGACGTTAAAAGACATCAGAACTTGAACTTGAAATTGAACATATGTCTGCAGACTTAGTCCTCAATGAAGTGCAGAGTTCATCATTGTCAGTATAGTTTTCAAGTTTCTTTCCTATGGTCTAGTCGTTAGGACATTTTAATGAATTGTTTCAATTGACATGTGACCCACCCAGTTCAAGTGGGTCTTAATCCTTTCTTGGAATACTTTATGAGAGGATAAAAGGCAGAAAAATCTGACAGAGAGCTCAGGGAGAAATACCTAGAGGGAGCTTAGACAGAAAAAAGCCCCAGAAATGCTAAGAGAGGACCCACAGAGGTTCAGAGAGGAGGCCACCAGAACCAGGAGCTGAAAGCAACAAAACCTGGGCGTGAAGGACGAGCAGACACCATGTGCCTTGCTATCTGACCAAGGAGCCCTTGATGCCAGCAGCCTTTCTTCAGAGAAGGCCTTGCCCTGTTGATGTCTTTAATTGGGACATTTCCATGGCCTTAGAACTGTAAACTGGTAAATGAACACAAACCCTTTAGAAAAGCCAACCCATTTCTGGTATATTGCATTCCCGGAGCTTTAGCAAACCAAAACAATGTCTAGCAGACAGAACCAAGCCCTGTGGTACACTGGCATATCCTATTCCAGTGGTTCTCAGCCCAGGTTGTACCTTCAAGTCACCTGGGGAGCTTTTAAAGCTATTCTCATGGCCAGGCTGAAACCCAGAGCATTCAAATAAAATCCTTGCCTGATAATGTAACCAGAATGCCTCCAACTCCCTTATTTCTGATTTCATGTTAACAAGCAATCTTCCCTGATTAATATTTGGCTTCCCACAATGACTTGCTTACAGGGAGAAAAACGTGCTGATTGAAATACTTTCAATATTTTCAGACCGGTGATATTTATAAATCTCACTGTGAATTCAGGAACTGACGTTCTCCTTCCCCTACATTGTCCTGTGAACAGACTTCATGTGCGTCAGCCCCTGCGAGCAGGACCTGCTTACAGTGTGGGAGCAGATCAGGTGTCTCTCAGAGTCTGGTCCTTGGAGACCTCACCAAGCTAATGAATGCCAGTCAGGTTCTTCGGGAGCTGGGCTGCTACCTGTTTCCACAAGAACAGTACGTGAGCCCAGGAATTGTTTGCGAGTTGGCAGAGCCACGGGGTATGCGCTCTCACACCTTAAATCAATATTTTCCTTTTATGTTCCTCTTGTCCCTTATGCAAGTAATTTTTCATTTAAAAAAATGAGGACTTGAACTATGTTATTTATAAGTCTTCTTCTGCAATCATTATCTTATGACTGGTTTTAACCAGCTTTTTTTCTTCTTTTTTTGCACAGGCAGGCACCGCGTTTTAATATTTCTAAAGAGGATTTTCATTCACTCATATAAAAGAGTCTGATTCTCTCCCAAATTTCCCATTGTCATTTCACAGTGTTCTCTAGTAAACACTGTCTTTTCTAAATAAAAATAAATATGTCACCCTTTTCCTAATCTGACTACCCTTCTCAAAGTGGAACCCATGAAAAATATTCACATTTGGCAGAGATAAAATTCATATAATCCTCAGGACAGATATAGCTGGGGAAATAGTGTCCCAAGATAAAATTCAAATTTGTCATTATTCTTGGAATCTGTCCTTATCCAAGTGTGGCCATAGAATGAACAAGTTTTCCCTTAAGATGATAAAGCTATCTTTCCGTGTGCAAGGGAGAGACAAATAGACGTCATTTCTTTTCTCTTTCAGCTAATCACATAACTATGAAACAGAAAAGATGAATCCCTTTTTGTGGTTGTTGTTTACACATGATTAATTGTGAAAGTGGAAACCTTTATTAAGTCCCTTCCATGAACCAAATTTTGGAGCTAAAGTTTTCACAGTGATACTTGTGAGAAGGGTATTTCTATACCCACTTTATAAATGAGGAAACTGAAGGCTCAGAGAAGGTGAAGGTGCTGACAGGTCACCTGCCTGGAGTAGGCAAAGAGTACAGTCCCAGAGCTGGAATGGAAGAGAACAGCTGCTGGAATTAGGGACACTGGGAAAAGGAATATTGTAAGCCAGTAAAGAAGTGAAAGTTCTTGTGTCAAATTTGATTTTCCCAGAAAGTCACTGGCTTGAGACTAGAACACTCTTAAAACAAAATACAAGAGCAGCTGTCAGGCAAACGTGCTAAGGTTTGGTGCTATTGGTGATGGAAGAATGAGATGACTCGTTGATCTTGGCCAGGTTTCTACCAGAAGGTTCCCAAACTGCAAGCTTTAATTTGATACCCATTACAATTGGCATTCATGACTGTTAGGTGGGGCTACCAGTTAGCCAGTTTTTACCGCCTACTAGAGAGGAATGAGATTGAACAAGGTTTTTTTTGTTATTTATTTTTTTTTATATCTGGATGCCTTAGTGAGTTTATTATTATTTTTTAAAGTTATTTTGCTATTAAGGTGCCTAGCCGTTCAGGGAGACTTGATTAGTTTTGCAGAGGGAGGAATCTACCGTTATTTCCTTTGCATGTCTTGGGTTTAATGGAGTCCCTGTAACACAAACTCTCCTGCCACATGTTGCAGATCACAGTGTTAGTTATGAGTCCCAGGCTAACAACAGGAGTGTTACTGTATCACGGTCCATTTCCAACCTGTAGGCTCTGTCTCCAAGGAGGCAACAGGAAAATGTCCCTCATGGATTTCAACATACTACAGAGTTGACTTCTCTTCCTCTTAGAGCTGATGGCAACTAAAGATTACACTGAAACCTCAAAGGAAGAGAGCAGTACTAGACAGGCAGGCAGTTCCCCAGCAGGCTTCTGACAGGATCTGGAACTTGATTTATCTTCATGGTCACGGTGATGGAGTGGGTGGAGTGTAGGGGGAGGGATCATTAAATGCAGATTCCAAGAGACTTTAGGAACCAGACCACATGTCGGTAACGTCAAACCTGACTTACAGTTATGACTACTCCTTGGCAACATGATTACCCATACTATAAATTATACCCATGAAATATTAAATACAGGAGTGCCATCTTAGATTAGATTAGAGTCCATCTAATCTAGTCTCATCAGAACGATGAAAACCACAAAATGATTAACTCATGTGATACCTTTCCTATCCCTTCTGATAAAAAGTGGCTTTATTATGATACCAACTACATTTTAAAGACTAAGTAATTATGGTTTGACTGATTAATACTGAATACTGGATTCTGTAACATAGCAGCTACCAGTACAAAATGACAGCTACATGTGCATGCTTATATGACATCCCTGCAAGGTTGCAAGTTTCTTGAATTTTGGACCGATTTTTTCCTTCATCTTTGTATTTCCAACAGCAGGGCCTTGCATACAGTAAGTGATAAATAAACCTACTCATTTCATGCAACAGGTTTTTTTTTGAGACCCACTATGCATCAGATGTTGGTGTAGAGATGAATAAGACAACTTTTAATCCTAGAGAAGCTCTGAGTTAGTGAGGGGGACAAGCATCTATTGTTAATCAACAGGAAAAACACAGTTTCAGTCATACATGCTAAAACAGAGAGCCAGCGTTGATGAATGCAAGTAGAATACAAAGTGGCCAGCGTGGCTTCGTTTACAATTCCCTGCCTATGAAGGTAAGTGGTAACGGTCAGTCTTCCCACAGGCAAACCAAGTCATAAGCCTCATCATCCTCTCAATCTCTTCCCTGAAATAATAATTCCAGGCCAGGAAGGCAAAAGGAACAGGTCAGCCTTACATTTATCTTCCCCTAATGGACTGCAGAAAAACTCCCAGGAAGGGACTGTCCTGAGCCCCAGATCTTTCCCACACATGGCTGGAAGGCTGTTAAGGGATCCCAGGCTTTAGGGGCTTGCTTTGAAAAGTTCTGCAATCAGCTGTTCTGCCAGCTTCCAAAGTAGAGACAGTACCTGCTAAAAATAGAAGCAGCAGGAAGAGGTTCAAAAGTAGGAGAGAAAAAAAAAAAGTAAGAGAGAGAAAGGTGGTGAAGGAGATGTCAAAGTGGAGCCGAGAAAGAGAGGAAGGAAAGCAACTATCATTTATTTATCATGTTCTTCCTCTGGGCTAGGAATTTCTGCAAGCTTTTTCTTCATTTGATCACCTCAATGATGTTGTGAGGTGTACACTATTATTTTCTATTTTTCAAGCCATTAATTAATTAATTCAATAAACACTTATGGGGTGTTTATTGGCAGTGGATTCTTTTGCCTGATGCACTCAATTACCAATTCCTAATACCCCGGGGTTTCAAAGAGAAAATGAGTTTATTACTAGGTGCTTAGTAGGAGAGCAGATGGCCTAGTGGCCCAAAATCTGTCTCCCAGAACTGCAATAAATCGGAGGGTTTTATTAGGGAAAAGATGGGCAGGGTTTAAAATAATGGGCACAGTGGCCCCAGATGATGTAATTACAGGTGATCTAATATTTGAGCATGTGCCGACTGAGTACATGCTTAGTTACAAGTAAGAAAATGGCGTTATGTGGTCTGGGTGACTGGTAGGTTAAAGTCCAAGCTACTGCGCATGTCAGTGTTGTCCACCCTGGCTAGATCCTGTCTCGGTCATCAAGCATCAAGACAACCCCGGATTTGGGGGGGTTAAGCGCTGGGCTGACCCAAAACCCTTCATTAATAAACATTAGGGGCTGTCTTTCACGATTACAAGACTCTAAAGTTGAGAAACTGGATAGCTAGGTACAAATGAAGGTTAGTCGCAAGGTTTTTACAATCACAGGGGCAGAAGATAAGGGCTATACAATCAGTATCAGAGATCAGGGCAGCTGGATTACAATTTAGAGATTTCAGGAATTTCCTTCTGTACTCCAATATACCAGAAAGCAAAAAGGAATATCTATACAGTGATTCAGCAGTCAAAACCATCCCTTAAATTCTGATTTCTCAGTTACAGTGTCTCTCATGCCAGGAACTCTAAGGAGTGCTGAGACACTGTTGAGGCCTTGATGGGGGAACCGAGGCCTAGGGAGGCAGGCATTGTGGCTCCAGACTGCTCCTTCTGAGCAGATTTTCCAAGTGCAGCTGGGCTGGCACAGGAAGCAGTGTAGGATCCCCATCCTCTCCCAGTTCAGGCTGGGGCACTGTCAGGACATGGACCATCAGTATGTACCAACTGAGAAGGCATTTGCTTCTGGTGTCCAAGGCTGCTTGAAAGGGGGCAGTGCAGGCTCCTGGAGTGGAGTGAAGAATTTCATTCCTGCTTGCGACATCCCGATTGCAGCCACCAGGCAGATTTACAACCGACTGAGGCCTGGCCCTTCAACGTCCATGGAGAGGCATATGAAAAGGAACAGCAGATTCTGAGATTTTATGCTTTCATTTCCATTTCAAAGCTTTGCTAGGGAGTTGGGGGTGCAGCCCTGGAAACCCCTTCCCCTCTCCTCCAACCTTGGAAGAGGCGAGATCCTCAGCCAGCACCTGGGGAAGCAGCTGAACCCAGAGAGAACTTCTTAATTTCTTTGGGTTACCATAGCAAACTACCACAAACTCAATGTCTTAAAACAATAGCACCTCATTGTCTCACAGTTCTGGAAGCTGAAAGTCTGAAATCTCTGGGGAACAATCCTTCCTTGCATCTTTCTTAGTTCCTGGTGGTTTGCCAGCAATTCTTGGGCTTCAGTCTCAGTCTCAGTGGTCACGTGGCCTTCTCTGCTGTACCTGCCTGTGTCTAATTCTCCCTCTCATATGAGGACACCAGTCACATTGGCTTAGGGTCCACTCTATTCCAGCTTGGCTTCATCTTAACTAAGAACATCTTCAAAGATCCGATTTAAAACATTCACAGGATTGAGGATTAGGACTTGAACGTGTCTTTTTGGGGGACAAAATTCACCCCATGATAAGAGGTTACTTTAGGACTTTCTTTTAGAAACACAATATAAAACACACACATAGGGGCAGAGTTCTTGCCTGCCATGACGGAGACCCGAGTTTGTTTCCTGGTGCCTACCCATGTAAAAAACAAACAAACAAACATGAAAAAACACACATACACACACAAACCCCTCAACAGATCATTCCATAGCCAGCGTAGTGTATTATGTATCGAAAATGAGTAGGCATGGGGATAGAGAGGGTGGTTACAAAGGAATATATAAGAATGGACAGCTGTCTGTGAATATCCCAACGGGGATTTATATATATAATATAAACATATATATTAAATATATGTATTTACTTATTATGAATGCTCTCCTTTACCCACTAGTCTCTAAAATTTAAATTAGATCATTATTTACATGCTTCTGGCCCTCGACTATATCCCCCTCATACTTGAAATAAAATCATAGCCCCTTATCATACTCTTAGGAGCCCCTGACTCCTCCAACAAATATAGACCACCTGCATGCCCCAAAGGCCTCCACCACACCCTGACCTTTTCCTTCAGAGAATTACTACTGCTTTACAGAGTTGTTTGCTCTCTTATTGTTCTCCTTCCCCACAAAAGTGCAACCTCTAGAAGAGCAGGGACTGCTTCTAACTTTATTCTTTCATCTACTGTGTATTTACACAATGACTGGAACTTAGGTGTTAAAGGGAAAAAGGAGAGATGTGGGGTTCAAGGTGGCAAGAGACACTTCTGATTTCAGGAAGTATCCCTGTAACTACCTTCTCTCCAGCTCTCTAAAAGTGTACAACAAACAAACAAAAGAACCCCTCCAAAACAATTTTTTTTTTCAGGATAACTAAAGCTGGAACAGTCAACTGCTATCCCAAGTTGCACAAACTATAGAGACTTTCCCTAGAAAAGGTTCAGTTGGATGTACAAACACAGTGTTGACAGTGTCAGCAGTAAAGGGTGAAAGAGACATCTATGAAAAGTAACTTGAGTCATGAAGCAATGCCCCTACCTTGCACCCTCAAATCCTCTGTCCACCAGACTCACAATCTAGAATTCCAATCTTTTAGAGCCCCTTTGAAAACACCAGCATTATTTGATGGTTTATCAGTATCTGATGGCTTCTATAACAAGCTACCACAAACTTGGTGGCATAAAAGAATACATTTATCCTCTTATAGTTTTGGGGTTTAGAAATCCGAAATCAGTTTCACTAGACCAAAATTAGTGTGTTGGCAGGGCCGTGCTCTCTCCATAAGATCTAGGAGAGAAGCCACTCCTTGCCTCTTCCAGCTTCTGGGTGGCTAATGGCATTCCTTGGCTTGTGGCTGCATCACTCCAATCTCTGCTTCCCTAGTCACATTATCTTCCCCTCTTTTGTGGTCAAATCTCCCTCAGCCTCTGTCTTACAAGGACACTTGTGACTGTAGGGAGGGCTCACCTGGATAATCCAGGCTAATCATCCTAACTCAAGATCCTTAATTTAAACACATCTGCAAAGCCCCTTTTGTCATATAAGGCAATATTCATACTTCCAGGAATTAGGAAATGGACACCTTTGGGGGCCACAGTTCAGCCTATCATTGTGATTGAGTTTAGAGTTAAATTATTTGAGTCAAGTCCTGGCTTTGCACTTATCAGCTATAAAACGTGGGGCAAGTCATTTTTCTCTCTGTGACTCAATTTCCTCATCTGTAAAATGTGAATATGGATGATAAGGTTATCTTATGGATAACCTTGTCTCATAAGGTTGTTGGGTAGGTTAAAAACTAATGTATATAAAGCACTTAATACATCTTAATATGTTAGCTATTATCATTTGTACTGAATACATTTCAAACTTTCTTTTTTGTTTTCTTATTTTTTCTTCCCTTACCAGAAGCCATCAAAAAATTTAATGCAAAAGCCCAATATATAAAACAAATCAAGGGTGATTTGCTCTGGTTGAGGGGATGAGGAGAGAAGGGTTATTTTTGCCATCCCCAGGTCTCTGCTGCTGCTGCTGCTGAAGTACCACTGGGGAATTTGGGGGGTCCTTTTCATAAGACACTGATCAAAAAAACATTAAGTTCAGCAATCTGTGTAAATCAATTCATTCAACACTGCATCACATTGCCGGAGGTAAATCCTGGCTCTACTACTTGTTGTGCGCCTTTGGACCAGTCGGCATTTCTGAGTTTTGGATTTTCTCATCTGTAAAACAGTACTGAGAATAGTATTTACCTTATAGAATTGTTTCACAGGATTGAAAGAGTTGACGCTTGCAAAGTATTTAGAATAATGACTGGCACATGGTAAATGACAGCTATTTTTGCTATATGTTGGAGACACTGACAGGACCAGGTCCCAGTGGTCCTAGGGGAAATGTGAGAGAGGAGGCAGAGGAAGGGCTCTGATCCAAGGCAATGCTTTTGTGTAAATGCGGAATTGAGAGCCAGAGGGGAAGGGAAGAGACATTCGAGGAGTTTGAATAGAGGTGAGAACTGAGGAAGTCAGTTGGGTTTGATGGGGGTGAGTGGTTATGTGGTGAGGGAAACCTTCTGGGTAGAGGGAACTGGGGAAAGGTTTGCAGGCGAGAACTGCCAGTGGTGAGGTGCAGCTGAATGCAGGGTACGAGGGGTGTCATGGTGAGCGAAAAAGTCAGAGGGGGACTGGACCAGCCCTCCAGGCCAACAAGTGTCCCAGGGAGAAGTGGTGAGGTGCAGTTGAATGCAGGGTACGAGGGGTGTCATGGTGAGAGAAAAAGTCAGAGGGGGACTGGACCAGCCCTCCAGGCCATTAAGTGTCCCAGGGAGAAGTGGTGAGGTGCAGCTGAATGCAGGGTACGAGGGGTGCCATGGTGAGAGAAAAAGTCAGAGGGGGACTGGACCAGCCCTCCAGGCCATTAAGTGTCCCAGGGAGAAGCTGCCACCTCATTCCGGAGGTCACAGAGAGCCACTGAAGAAAAATTGTAAACTAAGGAATGATCACTTTCTCTTCCCCACATCTTTATGTATATATATATATATTTAAATTCATTTATTTGAGAAATATCCACACACATACAGTCCAACCTTATTATACAATCAGTGGCTCACAACATCATCACGTAGTTGTGTATTCTTTACCATGATAATTTTTAGAACATTTGCAATACTCCAGAAAAAGAAATAAAAGGAAAAAAAAAGAACTCATATATCCCCTTACCCCTTCCTCTCATTGACCCACAATATTTCAATCTACCCAATTTTACCTTTTATCACCCCCTATTATTTATTTATTTTTTATCCTTATTTTTTTTTTTAAACTCATCTGTCCATACCTGGATAAAGGAGTATCAGACACAAGGTTTTCACAATCACACAGTCACATTGTGGAAGCTTTATCTTTATACAATCATCTTCAGGAATCAAGGCTATTGTAACACAGCTCAATAGTTTCAGGTACTTCTCTCCAGCCACTCCTATACACCATAAACTAAAAAGAGGTATCTATATAATGCATAAGAATAACCTCCAGGACAAACTCAACTCTCTGAAATCTCTCAGCCACTGAGACTTTATTTTGTCTCGTTTCTCTCTTCCCTTTTTTGGTCAAGAAGGCTTTCTCAATCCCATGATTCTGGGTCCTGGCTCATCTTGGGAGTTCTGTTCTACATTGCCAGGGAGATTTACACCCCCTGAGAGTCATGTCCCATGTAGGGGGAGGGCAATGAGTTCACCTACTGAGTTGCTTAGAGAGAGAGGCCACATCTGAACAACAAAAGAAGCTCTCTGTCTTCCCTGCCTCTTATTTTCTGTAATGAAGATGTCCTTGGGTTTCCTGTAGGTTTAAGAACTGTGAGCCCCCCCCACCCCCTTTCTCTGGGACAGTTTTTGGCTTTTACAGGCTCAGTGGGGTCTGTTGGAAGGGATCGAATCCTGTTCTCTGGAGGCATATCTCCCGATTACTGCGTCAGCCCACGGAGGCTCCACTCTGCTTGAGGCTGTGGGCAGAAAGGCAGCAAAGCTCTGGCTCAGGAGAACCAGCCTCCTGTTACGCAACCATTGGATGAAGATTATGACCCTAACACAAAATATACGTAATCTATCTTTGGCTAGTTAAATACAACCCAGTAGCCCACAGCCTCTATGAGCCCTAGCACCCCAGAGCTGGACGGACCTGAAGAGTCAGGTGTTCCTTTAAACTGGTTCCCAGAGTTTTAGGGTTCCACGGAGATACCTCTGCACTGCTTTGGAGTTAAAAGGGAGGCTAAGCAAGTGTAGCCTGAGTCTTCTGCCCCCTCTTTAACCAATGCTTTTTTTAATTTACTGAATTTCTGTGATCATATTAGTAATAAGAATACTGGGTTAAAAGAAAAATCTGGAAATTACTTTCTTAGCCAGCCTCTTCATTTGGCAGTTGAAAAATCTGAGGTTGAGAGAGGAGAGATATCATATGGACAGGTACAGAAAATGCTGGATTTAAGAAACCAGGCTTTTCACTACATCATACAATCGTGAGTCTAGAAAAGCCATTTTAATGAGAGGGCTGGGGTCAATCCAATATATAGACCACAATATCCACTCAGTTTGTTGCCGAAGAGAGATAGAATAATCAATTACTTTTTCAGAATGTTCTTTGGAAATTTCAAAGGAGATGTATTAACTGCTTTTGTTTTTTCACGGTAGGTAATTAGTCAGGAAATCCTGTACAGTGGCTTACTTTGGAGAAGTAGTACGTGCACACACATACATACACACAACACCTAGGAATGGCAAGGTGGGTGTCTTATGATCCCTACAGGCCCCTTCCATGCGGGAACTTTGTGCCTCATCAGCCCCAGATGGGCCTCCCCTGGGCACCTGCTTCTCCTGCCCAGTGAGCAAGAAGGCAACAGCTCCATGTCCTGATGGTCTGGGGGCTGCTGCAGAGCGGAGCCGGAGCCTGGCCTCCACCATCTTCACTGCCCTTCATCTCAGAACCCAAAATACTTTGGTTCAGAGTCAGGGCCAGAGGCCTTCACATTTCAAGTTGCTCTCCCTGTCACTGTTACCCCCCCCCCTTTTTTTATTGTTACCACTTTTTATTTATATTTAAATATTTTTCTGACAAGTAGATAGAGTACTACAGCCCTCAAAGTTCCTACCCCATCTCCAGGGATTTGTTTCCTCTATTCCAGATGAAATGACTGAGTCACAGAGAAAGTTCAGACAGAGCCCCCCAAATGGGGGCAGCCAGGAGGGGAGGTAAAGAAGACCATTTGCATGCACCTCCATGCACCCTATACTCACACACAGACATGAATACCCCCAAAACCAGCCATTCATGCACTCCACACATGCAAGTGGGAACCCCCAGTTCTGGGAAGTACACTGTGACATCCATCCTGTCTCTAGCATTGTGCATTTCACTGCCACTTCTCTGCCTAAGACCCTGACCCAGAGAGCTGTAGAGCCAGTGAGAGCCAGCTGTCTCAGGTATTTTGCCCAGGATCAGCTTCTTCTTTATTTACCCAACCTATCACCCTTATTCCCTTGGGTTTTAATTTGGGTTTTTGATGCCTGCTTTTGGTCCTTGCTTTGCCTGTGTCTTAGTTTGAGTTTCCCCAGAAGCAGATGCTTGGGGAATATGGGATGTGCAGGGGATCTCAGTAGAAGGGTTGCCAAGTGATGCAGGCAAGGGAAGGAAGTCAGGAGAGCCAGCTTCCCCAGAGGGTGGCCGAAGCACAGTGCTGGGGGGAAGCTCTGGAAAACAGTGCAAACCACATGAACTATTTTTTGTGGTAATTGAATGAAAATTTATCCTCTTTGTTAAGGACATTTAAATTTTATACCTATGGAAGTTACCGTTTTTTTGTTTTTCTTTTTGTTTTTGCATGGGCAGGCTCAGCGAATCGAACTGGAAGTTACTTTCTAAATAGAAATATATCGTGGGAGGGCAGCCTGTGTGATTCCAAACTGGCTGAGTGAGGAAATAGCACTTCCTATCCAGGACTGGGTAGGAACTGGGCGTATGAAATAGCCAAAGAGGAGAACTGGGCCCTAAATAAGGACCATTAAAGAAGACAGAGGGAAAGCAAAGGGGGAATATTTAGGATTATAGGAAGGTTCTGTTCATAGGATCATCACTCTCTTTATACCAAACTGTTTGAAAACACCTGGCATACAGCAGCAATGCAGTGGTTATAATAATTATCATGTATAGTGGTCAGGTGTCTCCAGGTTGTAAAAGGGAAATTCATTGGTTCATGTAATGAAACTTGCAAGATAATTAGCTTCAGGTAAAGTTGGATCCAGGAACTCAAGCAAATCATCATAGCTTAGGTTTGCTATGGTTCTCAGATCTGGTCTTGGTGCTGGATTCATTTGCAAGTGATCTCTAGCCACATGGAAATCTCTTCATCCCAGCAGTTTTAGAATGCCAGTCTATGAGGAAAAGTCCTGAAGCTGTTGTTCATTAGCTGTGATTGACCAGCTTTGATCTTGCGCCTCACGCTTTGATCTACAGGCAGGTGGTACTCGTTGGCCAGGTGTGGGTAATGTGTCCAATTCTGAAATCTGTGGGAAGAGTTAGGTCCAGCTGATCCCTACGGCCTGGCAGTGGGGAGTGGTGGGTTCCCAAAGGAGAATAGAGATGCTGTTCCCAGAAGAAGGGGAATTGGATGCAGGGCCCACAGGCACACCAGGCCTCCTGTACCAGGCAAGCACCTGAAGAGAGGACACTGTGGTATTCACGAATTCAGGCAACATGCCTCTCATCAATTAAAAATGTAGTCTCTATTTTTCTGGGTGGATGGGTTGCAGAGAGCAAGAAGATAGAAGAACCCTGAAGTGTGGTGAGGATTTCTTGGAATTAGGGAGGATGAGGGGCAGAAAGACAGGACATACTTCAAGAACTGAATGAGTCTGTCTATGCTGGCCATATTTCTCTGGTAGGAATGGTGCTCAAAGTTCTCTTGGTCACAATTCCCAATGCTGTGACTCATTTAGCACAATTTTCTCTAGGTGTGTGTGTGTGTGTGTGTGTGTGTGTGTGTGTATGACTGCTGACTTTACATAAAGGAAGTTTTTCCCTGGGGTTTTAAATCAGGAGATTGCTTCGCAAACACGTTGGGCAAGATACCATGGGGTGAACAATCCTCCTTTGCTATGAGAGCTGAGCTGAGGACTTTGGGGTGTGATGTTAACCCCATCCGCCCCCAGGAGACGTGAAGGGCACTGGACAGCTTCCATCTTCCTACATTTTCCAGGGTTCAAAACTTTCAGTGTGGTTCTGGTTCCTTGCCCAGAAGCACTGATGCTATTACTTTAATTTTTTCTTTAATAATTCCATTTAATCAAAATGGATTTTTTTTTTTTTGGAAGGGAAGATGTCAGAAATAGTAGCTGAGACCCTGTCCATTGAATTCTGGAGCAGGTCACTATGTAGAAGTCAGGAAGCATTGTCTGCCTGAGACCAGAAGATGAGAGGAGTTATTTCCACAAAATAATGACTAACAGTTATTGAGGGCTTACTTATAATTTACTAAATTAACACTAATTCATTTAATCCTTATCATAATTCTGCACATTAGGTTCTATTTATATCATTATTTTACAAATAATGAAACTGAGGCACAAAGAAATAACCTTCCTAAGATTACAGAGCTAGTAAGGTGGCAGAGCTGGGATCTGAACTCAGTCTGTCTGCTTCCAAAACCCAGGTGCCCAATTGTTAATTTACCCCCAGTTTGCAACCTGGATCATAGAGATAGTGGCCCTGAACTGAGCAAGTAGCATGTGCCTGACTCTGCTAAGTGTTAGCTTATAACTTCATTTAACCTTTTTAACAACTCTTATCTAGAAACATGGAGAAGACATTCAGAGAGGTTAGGTAATTTTCCCAAGGTCACAAAGAAAAGATTGGATTAGAATCCTAGTCTGCCTGACTCAAAAATCATCCCAGTAAGCAACAACATGTCTCCTGGGACAGAGATTTTGCCTTTGGAGCACTTCATTTGCAATGCAATTTTACTTCTGAGCAGTGTGGGAGGCCCTTACACAAAGTCTGCAGTCACGCACGCGCGCGCGCGCGCACACACACACACACACACACACACACACACACACACACACACACACACACACACACACACACACACACACACACACACACACACACACACACACACACACACACACACACACACACACCAGACTCTGGGAGCTCTTGCAAAGATGTATATGAAACAGAGTGAATGTTGAAGAGAGACATAGATGAGTGAGGCTGAGGTCTCAGGCCCAGCCAGGATCCAACTTCACCAACACTGAGCCTTGGGTGGGAGGCAGAGGGCACACACGAGAAGACACTGCCCACTGCCCACCTTCTGCGGGGGTCTCACAGACCCAGCATGGAGACAGTGGGCGTGTTTCCTTCTGCCTCCTCCAAGGTCATTTCATCAGCCTTACCACTTTGGAAGAAGGAGCTCTACACCTACCCCAGCTTGTGGCCTCAGTGCTCAACCAGAGAAAGGACTGGGGTTTTTTTGGAAGGGAAGATATCAGAAATAGTAGCTGAGACCCTGTCGATTGGATTCTGGAGCAGGTCACTATGTAGAAGTTGGGAAGCATTGTCTGCCTGAGAAGATGAGAGGAGTTACTTCCACAAAATACAAGCTGAAGCAGGTGGGGGAAGAGGCTGTGCTAGCTCTGCCTGGGGCTCTGGGGAGAGCTGCCAAGAGCTATCATCTGAAGATAGTTATCTCCACTTTTCTATAATACAACACTGTGTTTTCCAAACCAAAAGTCAGGGAAATCTTCCCTGATGCCGTCAAGCAGGGTTAGTCACTTAGCATTCAGTCCACACCCCTGCTCTCTGGCTCAATTGCGGCATTGTATTCTAATTGTGTTTACATACCTTTCTCCTTCACTGAGAGGCCAGCTCCCAGGGCTCTCTCCACATCTGGGACAACACCTAGGATTTGGTTGACTGTAGCACTTAAAATTGTTCATTTATTTATTTGGTTTATTGTCTTCCTCTCCCCCAACTAAAATGTAAACTCCTCGAATAAAAGGATTTTTTCTGTTTTTTGTACAAATGTGTCCTCTCACCTCGGGCCAAATGTCTGAGATAGATGAATGAATGAATGAGTGGCCATCTCTGGGACTGGAAGTCGGGAAAGAACCAAGAGTCAAAAGTGGGGGTAGTTGACCAGGGTGCTGGGAACAGAAGAGGAGAATGGGTCTTGGCTAGGGAGTAGCAAGTGTCCTCTACATTAAGCGGTTAGCATTGAATCCTCCTCATTTTCATTGTTATTTTAAAAGTACTTGTTTAACAGTGTGGTGTACTGGGGTGATATCAGTGATCTTGTATCCCAAATACATTCTAAACATGTGGACCACATTTCGAATGTAAACAGATTGAGAAAATCCTACTGGTGTCATGAGTGATAACCTGTTTGTGTCAGGTAAGGAAGTGGTACGGACTACCTGTTGCCTACCAGCGGGGCATTTCCTCTATTGGAACACTGACAATCAGACCTCGGAGGCACAAAAGCCCAGGGCAGGCGCCACTTCAGTGGGCATCGGGCAGAGGTAGACTGACACCCACCTACTCTGACTCCCAGTCCAAATGCCCCTGCTGCACTGCAAGGCTTGCTGCTTCCCTCGCTGCTGCAGCACCAGCAGTGTCTGCTGCTGACAGCTCTGGATACTCTGCTGAAGCTGTGCTGGACCCTGGTTTAGTTCTCTGGCTGTTAAAGGAAATTGGTTGGCTTAAACAATGGGAATTTATTGGCTTACAGTTTTGAGGCTGGGAGAAGTCCAAAATCAAGGTGTCATCAAGGCGAGGCTTTTTCCTAGGAGACTGTGGCACTCTGAGCTCGCTGCAGGCAATCCTTAATCCTTTGCTTTTCTGTCACATGGCAGTCTCTCCTGGCTTTGCAGTTTCATTCATAGCTTCTGACCTCTCCCTCTGCTTCTCTGTGGTTAATGAGAAGAATACTGAGTAACTTTACCAAACGTGCCTCTCTTGGTAAGATTATCTCTCTAGCCAAAGACCAAAAGCTTGCTTTTGAAGAGGTTTCATCTGCTTTCTACCCTATTTGAAAGGTATAGTGCAATCCACACCAAATCCTTATTTAAACAATTCTAATACTCTTTGAAATACAACCCAATGTGTTTGAAAACCGGAAGATTCAAGTAATGGCAGAAAATTCTTGTTGCTTTTGAAATATCAGATGTCAGACATTTGCTTTCATTAGTGAAAGATTATGTCATTTACATAACTCTTAGGCTACAATTACCAGTGTTAACCCGTATCTGTACTTAGGTATTTTGGCAGTTATTACCACACTGCATTTTATTATACAGTTCATATATTCTAACATATTGCTTTAGTTTCCTGGCTGCTAAAGCAAATATGATGCAATAGGTTGCCTTAAACAATGGGAATTTATCGGCTCACATTTTGAGGCTAGGAGAGGTCTAAACTGAAGGCATCATTGAGGAGGTGCTTTCTCCCAGGAAACTGTGGCACTCTGGGACTGGCTGCCAGTGATCCTTGATCCCTGGCTTTCTTCTGTCCTGTAGCAATGCATGTGACAGCCTCTCCTGGCTTCTCCTTTCTCTGCAGGTTTCCATTGACTTCCAACTTCTGGCTTCTCCCTGTGGTTCCTCTCTCTGTCTGACCTTCCCTATAAGGCCCTCAGTAACAGGTTTGAGACCCAGCCTGATTCTGTTGGGCCACACCTTAACTGAAGTAACCTTATCAAATGGTCCTGTTTTTAAGGGTTCTCACCCACAGGAATGGATTAAGTTTAAGAATATGTTTTTCGGGGTACATAGCTCTAAGCTATCACAGATCAGCCCTGGAGACCTCTTGGTAAAGGCACTTGCCTATCATACTTGTCAGCCCTTAGGCTGATGAACTTTAGAGACTCTGGTATCCTCCACCTTTAAATATGTTGTGTGCCCTTGACTGAGTTATTGTGTTTTGGTTATTGCATGTTGGTTGCTTAGTCACAAGTTGACAGCTTATGGACTAAGCAAGCAAATAAATTGCATTGAACATTCAAACTATTGTGCCAAATCTGCTTATTTCAGGTCATATGTGACAATTTTATGACAAATAGTGACCTCCCTTTTTAATAATTTCTACTCTTTTGATGGGCCAGTGAATTAGAAACTACGCCATAAATAAGATGTTGAAAATTAAAAATATCACTTATTGAAAAAAATTTCATCATATATGTCAACAGAATGTTAACTGGGACTTCCTATTTCCTTGAAGTTTTGTTAGTAGGCCAAAATAGTGAAACCCTCACAGCCTAAAAGATACATAAGCACCTATGCCTGACTTACTCAGAGTTTCTCCTGGCACTGGTGTACAATCCACTTCTTGGCTGTAAAAGAGCAGGAGGTCAGTAAGAAGGGTGCTGGGGGGAAGTTGTAAGTATGCTAATTTCACTTCCCACAGTACTATCTCCTTATCTTAAGCTAAGTGAAGAGATGGTTTTCAGAGAAACATTCAGAGAGTGTGACACACATCCCCTGGAGGATCCGGGGCTTTTGAGGGAGAAATCTAAGCCTGCTGGATGTGGCAGAATAAAATTACAGAGAAGGCTGAACTGATAGCTGCACTTCCACCTACGACAGGCCAGGGGAGTGTGTTTCTTATGGCTCCCTTAAGAACAATCAGTCTAAGATCATCTTAAAAGGACTGCCTGGAGTGGTATTGTGACTGAACAGAGTAGTGGATCACCCTATGGTCAGTTAGAGGAGGCATTGCCTATTTCAAGGGAGCTTTAGAAATTAGGTCTGTAGCAGGGAATCCCAAGGAACCCATTAAAGTGCCCCATAGGAAAACAAGGAGCAATTATGCCTCTGCCACATAAGGAAAGCCCAAAGCCAGACCACAATTGTAAGAGTAAACTAAGACTATTCCTATCCCTTATTCATCCTTTCCCCTTCCCTTTGATCCTAGGGTGGTCCAAAACAGCAACCAACTAGAATGGGAGGAAGTAGAGCAGGGATAGAAAAGAAGCACTCATGCCCTCTCCCATTGCACATGTGTAGGTCTAGGGTTGGAGAGAAGTTTCACATTAGATGAGTTTAGAGTTTTGATAATATACTGGACTAGATTGGACTTTGTGTTATCCCAGAAAGATGAGATACACAGTAAGATATTACTGTGATTTCATCCATTCCCTCAAATCATAGCCCCAATCTAATAGCTGTCCTTCTTTGCACATGGTTTTCCCTCAGCCTGGAACACTCTACCACCACATCCGAATGAGCAGGTCCTATTCATCCTTTAAGATACAGCTCAAGAGATGTTTCTTTTGTGATGAATTCCAAGGTACTCTCATAGATGATGGTGCCTTTCATCTGGCTTCTAATTACATCCTCACTGATCTGGTGGAGAAAGTTATTTGTACACTAAATCTCTTTTCTCCTTCTATAGCCATAGAATGGTACATGGGCATATTGGTCATCCAGCCACAAACTGCATTGTCCATCCCTCTTAAAAATAGATGCATTCATGTTTAAGTTCATGTTAATATCATTCACATAATGACATGCCTACTCCAGTCCTGGTCTTTAAAACATTTGACTCATGCTCCTTCATGTTTTTTTCCCCTTCTTGCTAGTGGGGGCAAAGACATATTGCCACCCAGCTTCAACCACGCAGATGAGGACATATCATAGGGGGCTAGTAGAATACTAGAATAGAAGGAACTAGGGCCCTGAATAACAGTGTGGGGCAGAAAAGCCTTCCTTCCTGGGATTATTTCTTATTAGAGAAATAAATGTCATTGTTTGTTGGTTCTCTGTTTGAGATGTTTAGATTTTTACCCAAACTAACTTGAATTTATGGTTCTAAACTGCACTGTAACTATCTGTCTGTGTTCCCCAGTCTACTGCAATCATGACTGATTGAACTCTGTTTCCCTAGAATCTAGCACACAGTGCCTGTACATGGTAGGAGTTGGAGTTCAATAGATACTTATAAAATGAAAGAGGACAGGTAAACTTTTTTAAAAAAATCAGTACCCCCTGGGCAGGCCACGGTGGCTCAGCAGGCAAGACTGCTTGCCTGTCATGCCAGAGGACCCGGGTTCGTTTCCCGGTGTCTGCCCATGTTAAAAAAAAAAAAAATCAGTTTTTGCTAAAGCAAAATATTGTCCTACTTTCCCTGCTACCACTTTGCCTCAATAGAGCCCTGATGGATGGGTTTGTTTTAGTCACCGAGTGGTTTTTAATAATCATGTATTGGTAGGAAAGCTGAAGCTTTATTTCTCTATTCCCAAGGGTATAATATAGACTGTTGTATGGTCTATGGGTTGGTGGAAAATGCTTTTCACCTGGCCAAAATTACTTCCCATTCTTCTTTTCCAAGAACAAGTACTTGGGAAGTAAGGGTAGGAGTGAAGATTTTCCAACAATAAAATTGACAGTTGGTTCTGCCTATCTGATAGAAACTCCCTATTTAGGAACATAAATGTCAAATTACTATTTCCTTCTGAAATGACCCCATTTCTCTTTATTCAGAATTGGAAAGCATAAAAAGTTTTTGCTGATTTCTCAAACAACTCTAAGCATTATATTTCAAATAACACTCAATATGTACAATTTCTGCATTAGCCTAAAACCATTTGCAATAGTTCTTATAGAATATAATCTCTCTCATTCATTCATTCACTCATTCATTTATTCATTTGACAAATATTTATTGAGCACCTACTATATTTCTGGTACTCTTTTGAGCATTAGGAATTTAATGATACATAGCCCAAATGATTCCCCATTTTTCTCAATAGCTTAGAGTCTAATAGGGAAGACCAATAGACATTCAATAGAATTTGCATGTAAGGAGGTGTTATGGATTGAATTGTGTCCCCCAAAAGATATACTGAAGTCCTAATCCCTGGTCCTATGAATATGACTGCCTTCAGAAATAGGATCTTTGAAGATGTCGTTAGCTAGGATGAGGTGGAACTGGACTATAACGGGTCCTTAATCCCATATGACTGATGTTCATGTAAGCAGAAGAAATTTGGACACAGTTAATAAGAGACACACAGAGAGAGTGGTGGTATGTGACGGAGGCAGAGACTGAGTTAGCTCACAAGCCAGGGGATGTAATGGATTGCTGGCCACTGCCAGAACCCTACAGTCTTCAGAGGCAGCATGGCCACACTGCCCTGCCAACACCCTGACTTAGACTTCTGATCTCCAGAACTGTGAGACAATACATTCCTACTGTTTAAGCCACCTGGTCTGTGTATTTAGTTACAGCAACCCTAGGAAATAAAGACAGGAGAATTACAAAAGGGGACATAAGGGACCTCTGAGGACATATGAAAGGGGGATCAACTCTAGTCTAAGGATCATGGAAGTCCTCACTGAGGAAATGACACTTAAGTTAACAAAGGTAAGATGTACAGAAGCTCAATAGATGTATCAATATGGCTTTGATCAAGAAAACAGGCACTAAGCATTACTGAAAAAAGGGGTTGAATGTAGGAAGTAGAGCTTCCATGAATGTGAGTGGCACTACGGGAGTGAAGGTTAGATAGGAGAGTGAGAGGATTGATGAAGCAGGCATTAAGTGCCTGAGCCTAAAGCCCTGTTGTGCATGAAAAATCTGTGGCTTTGTAGGAAAGTACAAGAAGTTACGTCAGTCTGGCTGCCAAAGTTAGATCACAAGGCGGGAGCTCAGTGACGTCTATGAAGTCTGTCAAACCATTGCATCTGACCAAGGTCCTCAAATGACTAGTGAAGTGCCATCATGTTTGACTGCTGTGGCCTTTGGAGAATAAGGAGTTTGGCTTAATTTCTACTTTCCTTATCTCACATGGATTCCTCACATTGGCAATCTCTAACAGAGCCAGTGAGGAAAGGGAGCTTGGTTAAATGTAGTTCCTAGTCTTAGACAGGCATGACTGTGCCAAGCTGACAACAGATAACTGAGCTCAACAGGTGACAGGGGAGCATGTTCCAGTCCACGGAAACAGCATGAAAGAGACATGGAGGTAAGAGAAAGCATAGAATGATAAAGAAAGTGAAAGATAACTTAGAAAGTCTCAAGATGAGGTAGGAGTTCAGATTCCAGACAGTCTTAGGAGTATGTATGATTTTGAAACATTTTTTCTAAGCGAAATGGGAAGCTCTGAAAGGATTTTAAGCAGGGCAGCTCCTGATCAGATTTCCATTTTGAAGAGCTCACTCTGGCTGCAATATGGACAGTGGATTGGATGGGAACACAAGTGAGGGAGGGAACTAGCTAGGAATTTATAGCAGTCCTTCAGAAAAAAGGTGGCATTTTTTGGGGGGCTAGGGTGATGGTAATGAGGATGGAAAGGAATGGAAAGATAGGAAATATAATTTGGAGATAATATAGACAGCTATCTCAGCAAAGCTCCTTAGCTGTAGCTTTTAAAAAGCAGCTACTCCTTGCTAATTGGGTGGACTATATGAAATTGCCATTTTTGTAGGTTAAGGATGGCAAATATTGGCAATTTCATGTGGTTCAAGTTAATACTTTCTCTGAAGCACTACGACAGTTATCCTGCAAAGGAGGCACCCTCAGGACAGCTGCTGTGACTTTTCTTAATGGCCAGAATGGGAACCAGAAGAGATTTCCCATCTACGTAAATGTCCATGAGGAAATATCTAACCTGAGAATATTAGTTAGGAGGTCTTCAGTTGCAATTAAGAGAAAATCTAAGTCAAGCAGTTTTAATAATCAATTATTTTAACGGGAGCATGAAAGTGAAAGTCCAGAAGTAGGGAGGGCTTTAGGTATGGATTGTTTCACTTTTTCATTTGTTTCACATTTCAGGGATTGAGTTTCATTCCTCTGCTGTTTTCTCAATTCTGGTCTCCTCTGTAAGGCAACTTTGCTCTCAGCGTATAAAGATGGCTGCAGCATCTTCTGGAGCCACATGCTGACTTAACTACATTCAGAAGGATGGCGACACTCCCACAAAGGAAGAAAGCCCCGTGCTTTTCTCTGTTTGGGGCCAACTTAGATCCCAGGTTCAAGCCTGAATTGCCTCCAGGTGCTGGATGGGGTCAAATCCATGGGAACAGCCTGGCGACCATGGTGTGTGCGTGTGTGTGTAACTGATGCTGTGGAACACCCACCTGTCCAGTACATTAGGATTAAAGTGAAGCCTTTCCAAGAATAAGTCCCTTCTGATCTAGTGACGGCAAGGAAAAATTCCCAGGGTCAAGTTTTGAAGTCACTTGCCAAGCTAGAGATTCCTACTAAGGAAGAGCAAATACACTTCCCCGTAAAGCCCCAAAAGGCCTACAACTTCAAATCTTTGTAAGAAAGGTCCTCCCCCCACCCCCAGCCCCAGACACACACCTAAACTACACCAAGTGCCAGGTAGCTTTTCCCGGAAAGATTGCAGGGCTGAAAATCGGGGGCCCCGCACAAAGTCCAAATGGTTTCTCAGTCTCATCATGGACGGCTAAAGTTGCTGGTCACATGAGCTGCTGGGTCCTGGACTCTGTCACATGATGCTGCGGTTGGCAGCAGGGACGAATCCAGCTTGAACTCATTTCATAAAATTTCCTTTGACACAGAACAAAGAAAAAGAGACTCAAATTTTCAACTTGGATTAATAATCCCTCTCATATAATTACATTAAGATGGTTCCTCAAATGCTGCCTTCCCACCATCTCTTTGAAATGCGCTACAGAGATGGCATTAGAGGAATACTGTGTGCTGTTGTAAAGAGCTTATAAAAAGTTTCCGTTATTAAATGCAGAAAGGAAATATGCTAGCCATTAGGTTTATATCACAATCTAGCTTTCCTAAGAATGGTCTCTTAAAGAACTATCATTCATCATGAACCACAATTTTATATTTCTAGATCCTCAAGGATCGTGGAAGCTACTACTAAACTCAGTAATCAGTTCTTAAGTTGATGACCCTCCCTGGGAAGTGTCACTCTCTAGGGTCCATTCCTGATATTTCTAGAGGAATCGTACATCATTCCTGGGACAGACTGTCCCTCTCTTCTAGTTTAGCATTTATCCCTGACAAAAG
Source organism: Tamandua tetradactyla (assembly GCF_023851605.1). Taxonomy (NCBI): domain Eukaryota; kingdom Metazoa; phylum Chordata; class Mammalia; order Pilosa; family Myrmecophagidae; genus Tamandua; species Tamandua tetradactyla. Next base: position 61,724,077 of record NC_135337.1, read on the forward strand.
CATTCAAATTTCGTTGATAAGTTATATGGTCACCCTAGCCTTTATTCACTTGACTTCTGCTGTAAAACATACTGGGAGATAGAGAAAAGATGGATGGAAACATACAGGGCTAACCTTCATATATCACTGCACTTTCTAGTATTTACTATGTCTCGTGCCCTAAGTACTTTATGTGCTTTACACTTAATCTTCATGACAATCCTTTAAGGGCAGCACTACAGTTATATCTATTTTACTTATGAGAAAAAGAAATAGCATTAAGCAAATTATTCAAGCAAATTTTCCCAAGCAAAGATATTAAGTGGAAGAGATAGATTTAAACTTGGACTCCATAACTAGAGATTTACAAAAAAAATTTAGTAACATATATACAACATAAAATTTCCCATTTACCCACTTTCCAGGACACATTTAAGTGGTATTAATTAAATTTACAATGTTGCACTACTTACCAAACTTTTCCATTACCCAACAAAACTCTGTATCCACTAAGCATTAATTCTCCAATCCTTGCCCCCCCACAACATATAATCTACTTTCTGTCTCTATAAATTTCCATATTCTAGTTATTTCATATAAATGAATACAATATCTGTTCTTTTGTGTCTGGCTTATTTCCCCAACATATTGACTTCAAGATTCATCCATGTTGTTGCATACATCAGAACTTCATTCCTTTTTATGGCTGAATACTATTCCACTGCGTGAATATACCACATTTTGTTCATCCTTTCATCTACTGACATAAATGAAAAGATATTGTTTCCGTCTTTCAGCTATTGTGAATAATGCAGCTATAAACATTGGAGTACAAATATCTGTTCAAGTTTCTCCTCAGAACTAGAGGTTTTAATTACTATGCTTCATTGACATAAGGGCACCAATCAGAAAGCATAGCTGCCTTTCTGCAAGAACAGATCTGCAGGACAAGTCACAATACCCAGGAATGCTGGTATCAGTATCTTTGTCAGAGAGGATGCTTTTGTTTATGGGCAACAGAAAATCCAAGTCAAATGGGCTTAAGCAATCAGGAAATGTATTAGCTCACATATAAGGAGCTCTGAGCAGAAAGGTGTTACAATTGTGTGATCAAGAGGTTCAATAACTTCTGCTCTGAGGTCCACAGTGGTGCTTTCACCCCAAGGCTGGCTTCCTCCATCCTTTTAGGGTAGCTGTCATTAGCATCAAGAATACATGTTTCCCACCTAGAAGGAAACATCTGAAATAATGGTATGGTAGCCCATGATAAACTCTGGGATCTGGGATCTGTCCTGTTAATATTTGTTGAAGTGTGCTTTGAAAACTATTGCTTTTTTTTTTTCTTTGCTTTGTATATATGTTATATTATACAATAAAAGATGTTGGGGAAAAAAAGAACACACGTTTCTTTGTCCTCATCCAATGGGAAAATGAGAGGCTGTGATTTTTAAGTCAAGAAGGAGAAAGTGTCTTTTCCAAAAACTTCCAGAAAATTCCCCTTCCTGTTTCATTGGCTCAGAATGGCTTAGGCCTTCCTGTTCTGAACTGGTTACAGCCAAGGAGGATTCCTCTTATATACTTGGCCTGAGAGTGGACTGGCTTTTGAGGTGTCAACCACAGTGTCCACTCACACAACCAATGCCTCTGGTTGGAAGAACTGGGGGGGTCCAGTGACAGAAGCTTCTGGGCAGCTTTAACATTTGGAGCTCTGGAAATAGAGTGGTCTGGATTTAGAATTATATTTTGTCACTTACTAGCAAGGGAATTTCTTAACCAGTGACTAACCAGCATTCTTGATGTATTTTTTTTTTAATTCTTTTTGGAGAAACACAAGCCTCCGATTCCTCCACAGTAGTGTTCTTTATTTCCATGAAGGACATGAATAAAAATAATGATCTGTATGACTGTATTTGAAGTGGCTACCATGACATGTATGTTAGATATGTCTGTCATGTAATCTTCACTAGAGCGCTCAGAGGGAATATTATTATTTTCGTTTTTAATTGAGGCATTGTTGGAGAGGTAAACCAAGGGTGTAAACTCACGTCTGCCTGACTCTAGCAGGCACATTTTTTCCATATTGCCTTCTACTGCATTAAGAGGAAAACTCATTTTGAAGGGCTGAAAAGAACTAAGATCTGTTAAGAAAGCAGGTAACATAACCTCTTCCCCTAATAATCTTTCATTAAATAGGCTAGACACTTAAATGCTTAAAGCACTTAAAGGTGAAGCAGGCCTGGAGGTAGAAGTGGGGATAGCTCATCTCCGGCCACACGCATGCATTGTACCGCTGGGCCCACCCATGAGAAAATACCAAGAGTGGGGAAGCATGGAAACTCATGGGACAGCAGGGTGAGAGAGACACGAGATGCTGCCTCTCTTCCTTTGTCAGACAGTGCCAGCCAGCAGGGGAATGCTGGCCTTGTTAGGGGTGCAGGGAGAAGGTCATCTGGTCTGTGAAACAGTTGGTTCCCCCAGTTTGCTTAACTGTGTGGCTGGTGGAGTGGAGAAAGCACGGGCTTTGGAGGTTGGATGTGGGTAGAAACCCCAGATTCACCTCACTCATAGACTGACTTGAGGCAAATGTTCCAATTTATTCAAACCTCGGATTAATCATCTATAAAATGGGAATAATAACATTTTCTCATGTGGTTACTGTGAGAATTGCATGACATAAGTGTAATGTCTATTTCATAAAACATATACTTTGTAAATGATTTCCTTTCTCTTTCCTTTCATATTTTGTCCTCTCAGAAAGATTATGAGGCTGCTTCCTGCTCTATGATTTCAGGTTTTCAGTCTCTGTGAAGCAGAATGAGTGGGACTTTTGTGGTTACCCTAAGGGGTATTCAACCTTATCCATGGAAAGAGAGGGTGATCGAAATTCAAGTCAGCAAAAATCCAGAAAAAGGTGACAGAAAAACAGCCTTAGAATTATTTTAGACTTAAAAAAGATGTGGTGGTCGTGGTGGGTCTATCACAAATGACTGATAGAAGAACTGAACAAATGACTGTTAAGAACAGTCATCTCAACCAGTTGAAAGAACGGAATTCTTTCCTTCCTTATTCTCTCTCTATCTGTTGGAAGGTTGAGTTTATTACCTACAGATGAGTTGTCTTTGTTTGGTGGAGATTCTGGCTACCAACAATTTTCAAATTTCACAGCTGGTAGAATAATGGAACCACGCTCTCTCATTGGTGTCAAAGAAAAAAGTAGGGGGCTCAGTTTGAGGGACTTCAAAATGGGTGAACATGGTGATACCCATTCAAAATAGACGGTTGGAGTTGGAGTTGGAGAATTTCTCAGAATGAAGGGAATTCTTTTCGTAGAATGGACCAGGGATGGAGAGCTGCTCCAAGGTTGGCAACCTTTCTGCTTAGGAGCCTGTGATTTCATTCACTCATTTACCCATTAATTCAACAAACAGTCATTGAGTGACAGGCACTATTCTAAACATTGGGCATATGGTATCCCTGCCTTCATAGACTTTACCTTCAAGTAGGGAGACAGATAATAAATAAATAAATAGATTTTAAATGTCATGAAGAAAGTAAAGCAGATAAGAGAACAGAACTTGTGTAGCCTGACTCTGAAAGAAAAGATGTGATCAGATTTCTGAAAGTGGGCTCTAGGAGGTTCAATCAAAAAACTGTGATATTGATTCATCTCAAGATATGAAGCCTCCAGATTGGGCCAAGTGTGGGATGACTAAGAAGAGGAAATCTCTCTAGAGAAAGGATGTAGAGAAAAGTGGAAGTGAGAGGGACAAGCAGCTCTCCAGATGTAAAAGGAGAAGTGTCAATTCCTAATCTCTCACCTCCCAAGTCCAGTTCCCGGGAGGCCCAGCTTGCACATCTTCCAGGAGCAGTGTTGCACTGGAGCCAGCAGGAAGGAGCTGGAGAGTTAGTTGTGTGTGCTGCTTCCCAACTCTGCACTCAGTGACATGCTCTTGGTGATTTGGAATTAGCCACTGGAGTATTTACACCCTAGCACCCAAAGGCTTGTAAGGATTCATACACAGAATGCACTTGTTTAGTGATTGGACTGAGATGTTATCTGAGGTTTCATAGTAGCTCACAGCATCTGCTCTATGTATGTGTCGGGCATCGCGATGAGCACTTCACATGCATTCTCTCATTTAATCTTACAATAACCCTCTAAGATGCATTTTACTGATAAGTGACAGTGGCACAGAAAGGTCAAATAAGTTCCCAAGGGCTACTCAGCTTGTAAGTAACAAGGGATGAGTGAATGGAGTGAAGACTGGTTCACACATACATGATCAAACAGGGTGGTGATTACCTCCCCCACTACATGGCTTCCTTTTTCCAGATCCACTCACTCAGCAGATGGCAGGGCTGGTGATGAGGGGCAAGTCCACTCGCTGGATTCTGCTTCTGGCCCAGGTGCCAAAAGCTGGAAGAGGAAGCCATTGGGCAGTGTGTGCCTCTAGATCTGTGTGCTTGTAGGACCCCATATGGATCTGAATTTTCCTTCGTTGGCAGCCCAGCTGTAAGCCCGGCCACTGGTGTCCTTCACTGGTAAGCCAGACTTGGGGCCTCTAAGTGTCTGAGGGCTCCAGATCCTACATGTGGAGGAGGTCACCAAGGAGCTTTTACTTGGATGCACCTGTGGCTGCCAGAGGCGTTTCCCAGAGCTCTGACTGTGGCCAGGCTTGAATGCTGAACAAACCTCAAAAACCTGGTGGTTCGTAAAACCCCCTGCAACTGGCAGCGCCAAGGGCCTGGCAGCAAGGAGTCCATTAGGCTGGGCCTGGCATGGGCTCTAACCCAGCAGAAGTGAGGAACAGAGGCTCTCATCTTCATAACTAGTGAGCGCTCCCTCAGCAACCTGGGGGCACCACAGCCTTGACAGCTGTCGGCCAGCTCAGCAAGAAGGCAGACTGAGCCAGCATGACTGGGTAACTTCTCTTTGGGGCCAGGCCGCTGAGCTGTGTGTAGACCCCAGCCCACTAAGGAGCACATGCAGGGTGGGTGGGCAGATGGGATTACAGTAAGAGCCTTGGCTTTGGCATCTGTCAGACCTGAGTTCAAATCTCGCCAGCTCTGTGATTACAGGCCCTGGACTTAAACTTCTAAGCCTTAGCTTCCTCTCTAGCAAACTGGGTGGTTGTGAGAATATTTGAAGTAATACTCACATAGTAACTACATAAGTGTTACTATCATAACAGATAGTATGGATGCTTATTTAGGAAATAATAGCCTCATAGAAAATCAGTACAATAGCATCTCAGAGATTGCTCAGCCCAATACTTTTATTTTACAGAGGAGGAACTTGAAGCCCAGAGAGATTACCCGAGTTTTCAAGCCAGTATCCCAAGGCTTTCTTGCTAGTTCACACTGTCATTCTCATTAGGCGGTGAGGCATTCAGAGAGGGTGCCAGTTCTTTGGCTCCCTAAGATGGAGTTCCCCATCCCTCAGCATCCCTGGAACAGAGCCGGTTTCAATACATTTCATTCAGTTGAATCAGTAACCCTGGACGCCTCTAAAAATATAAACATGGTGATGGCCTGAACCCAGTCTTCCCTCTTTCTTTTCCTGGGCCGCCCCCTGAGAGCATACGTGTTCAGGCAATCAGTTCAGAGGCCGTGGTGTACTTCAGCATGCAGCGAGGAGAACAGCTTCACCTGGGAGATGCACAGACTGGGCCCAGAGGGTAGGGGTCCAAGCTGGGGCTCCACTACAGTGTAGCTGGGTGAATTTAGCCAAGTCACTAAGCTTCTCTGAGCATCAGTTTTCTAATCTGTATCTAGACAACGACACCTGATTTGCCTCCCTCATAGGGATCCTGTAGCATTAGCTTCCCTTAGTCCCCTCAACAGCACCGGCATGGCTGCTCGCCATTTTGCAGCAGAGATGAGCACACACTCTGACACCGGATGGCCTGGCTTTAAGTCCAACTCTGTCCTTACCTACTTCTTATGTGACCTCAGGCAAGTGACTTACCATCCTTGCCACACATTCTCCATTTGTAAAATGGGGATAATATTATTTACCTCCTAAGATTAATTCTGAAACTATAACAACTAATTCATGTACAATTCATGTACCATGTTTAGAACAGTGCCTAGCACATAGTAGATGCCCAATTAATGCTAGTGTTTATGACTACTAGCTTAGGTCCCGCATGCCCTTAATAGCAAGAGTCTCTCTCTTTATTGAGTCCTCCATACCCCAAGCTTTCTGGCTTCACCTCCAGCAAGTACCTAATGATCTCAGAACATCCTCAGACTGAACGGTCCTGTCTGCTTCCACATGCCTGGTGGAGAGAGTGAACACGAGAGTCCGATCAGTTCTTAGTTGTTCTTCCTTCTCACTTTCATGTGGGGCTGCCACTGAAGACCAGCCCTTCACTGTCCCTCCGTTGCTCGTCTACTCCAGTGATGCTCTTGCCAGTAGGAACCTCACCCACACCCCAGCAGACCCCTTGCTGGCTCCTAGGCTACACTCTCCTAGGTCACTCACGAAGTTTCTCACAGTAGAACCTGTGTGGGGAGGCTGAGCCCAAAGTCTTCCAGCCTCAGCTCCAGGCTATGCAGGGGCCAACCCACCCCCAGGGATACAGACCCCTGTGTCCGGCAGTGAGAGCCCTTGCTGCTTTCTCCTTCTTGTTGTAGTTGGTAGGTCCTAAGTTCTATCACCCCAGCCCTAACTTTCTGGGTAGCCTCTTTCTCCAAATATCAGCAATCAGTCTTTCAGGGAGGGGCGGCCTTGCTACACTTCTCCCTTTGGAGAGAGGTAACTGTTCCTGTTACTTTGGCATAACCAACAGGACTCAGTGGCTCATGACAGAGCAAGGAAGTATGCTCATGGGATGCCTGGTGTCGACCCACACCAGAAGGGCCCGGCAGCTTGCTGCATCCTGTTGTGCAAACATTTATTAAAAGTTTAAGACTTCCTGGAAGATGGCGGCTTAGTAAGACGCGCGGATCTTAGTTTCTTCTCCAGGACACCTACTAGGGGAGTAGAAACGATACAGAAAGCGCCCAAAGCCACAACAGAGATAAAAAAGACAGCGTACCCCATCCTGGAACGGCTGGCTGGCTGAGAGAAGCAGCTCGGGTGAGATCGCCGAGGCGCGCGGGCCTTACCGGGCGGGGTGGCAAGCGGCCGGAGTTACTCCCTTCCCCCTTCCCGGGCCGGCTGGGAGACTTGGAGAGGCGGTCCCCTGAAACAAAGACGGCTGGCGCCCACGCCACGCGCAGCCCCCGGACCAACTGAGAGAATTGGATCGGAAACCCCCAGGCCGCGGAGAACGGTGACGGGTGGGGGAGGCCCCTTCCAAACCCGTGACTCCCGGGGAACGTGCACTCTCTCGGGCGGGCCGCTGCCGCTGGCGCCCTCCCACCATGCTTGTTGCCCAGGGCCGACTAGGAAATTCGGACGGGCTCTTTCCCTGGCTGCGGCGACCAGCAACCCTCCCTGCGTTCGGACCCCGGGCCGGCTCAAGCCGCTTCGGCTAGCAAACCCCCAGGACGGCGAGAGTTTTCCAAAGTTTAAGGTCCCACGGCACCTTTTACTGGTGGGACCCGCAGACAAACGTGTGCCACGAGCGCCACCTACTGGGCAGGATAAGAAAAACAGAACCCAGAGATTTCACAGAAAAATATTACAACCTTGCTGGGTCCAACACCAAGAGAAATCTGAATAAATGCCCAGACGCCAGCAGCAGAAGATAACTGTCCACGCTCAAAAGATTGAGAATATGGCTCAGTCAAAGGAACAAACCAATAGCTCAAATGAGACACAAGAGCTGAGACAACTAATGCTGAATATACGAACAGAAATGGAAAACCTCTTCAAAAATGAAATCGATAAATTGAGGGAGGACATGAAGAGGACATGGGCTGAACATAAAGAAGAAATAGAAAAACTGAAAAAACAAATCGCAGAACTTATGGAAGTGAAGGATAAAGTAGCAAACGTAGAAAAAATAATGGATAGCTACAATGATAGATTTAAAGAGACAGAAGATAGAATTAGTGATTTGGAGGATGGAACATCTGAATTCCAAAAAGAAACAGAAACTATCGGGAAAAGAATGGAAAAATTTGAACAGGGTATCAGGGAACTCAAGGACAATATGAACCGCACAAATATACATGTTGTGGGTGTTCCAGAAGGAGAAGAGAAGGGAAAAGGAGGAGAAAAACTAATGGAAGAAATTATCACTGAAAATTTCCCAACTCTTATGAAAGACCTAAAATTACAGATCCAAGAAGTGCAGCGCACCCCAAAGAGATTAGACCCAAATAGGCGTTCTCCAAGACACTTACTAGTTAGAATGTCAGAGGTCAAAGAGAAAGAGAAGATCTTGAAAGCAGCAAGAGAAAAACAATCCATTACATACAAGGGAAACCCAATAAGACTTTGTGTAGATTTCTCAGCAGAAACCATGGAAGCTAGAAGACAGTGGGATGATATATTTAAAATACTAAAAGAGAAAAACTGCCAACCAAGACTCCTATATCCAGCAAAATTATCCTTCAAAAATGAGGGAGAAATTAAAACATTCTCAGACAAAAAGTCACTGAAAGAATTTGTGACCAAGAGACCAGCTCTGCAAGAAATACTAAAGGGAGCACTAGAGTCAGATACAAAAAGACAGAAGAGAGAGATATGGAAAAGAGTGTAGAAAGAAGGAAAATCAGATATGATATATATAATACAAAAGGCAAAATGTTAGAGGAAAATATTATCCAAACAGTAATAACACTAAATGTCAATGGACTGAATTCCCCAATCAAAAGACATAGATTGGCAGAATGGATTAAAAAACAGGATCCTTCTATATGCTGTCTACAGGAAACACATCTTAGACCCAAAGATAAACATAGGTTGAAAGTGAAAGGTTGGGAAAAGATATTTCATGCAAATAACAACCAGAAAAGAGCAGGAGTGGCTATACTAATATCCAACAAATTAGACTTCAAATGTAAAACAGTTAAAAGAGACAAAGAAGGACACTATATACTAATAAAAGGAACAATTAAACAAAAGTTTATATACCACTTGCCGGATGCTGAACTAGTGATGCTAAAAAAGGATAAAAGCATGTTTTGTTAACCACAAAGTGCTCTCCACACAAACAATAGTCATTCATTAGGTGTTGTGATAATTGATTTTGACTCTTAAAGTTGGGCAGGGATGTTTAAGGTTGTGAGTTTAACCTCGAATTTCTCATATTCAGGCAGTGATAATATCTAGGCTTTAATTAGGCCCTTTGTGCCCAGCACTGCTCTTGTACTTTGTACATGTTATTTCATATAACCCTCATATTAACCAGAGGTGGAAGCAACTAAGATCCCTATCGTTGGGATGAAGAATTTCAAGGGCTGAGAACTCAGATAACTGGCTCCACATCTCACAGTAAGTTAAGTGCTTCAAATCCAGGGGGACTGGGCTGGCTCAGACCCTTTTATCCAGCTGACCACTTGACTATCCTGCCCCTTCAACCACTAAGCAACAGTGTGTTAGTTAGATTCAGTTGTCAACTTGGCCAGGTGAGCATACCTAGTCTTGTTGCTGCGGACATAAGCCAGCGGTACGTGAACCTCATCTGTTGCCAATTACATCTGCAGTCAGCTAGGAGGTGTGTCTGCTGTAATAAGTGATGTTTGACTTAATTGGCTGGTGCTTAAATGAGAGAACGCAATGTAGCACAGCCTAGCAGCTCGGCATTCCTCATCTCAGCACTTGCAGCTCAGTACAGGCCTTTGGAGATGCAGAAAGAAGTCACCCCGGGGAAAGTTGTCAGAACCCAGGGGCCTGGAGAGAAGACCAGCAGAGACCATCCTGTGCCTTCCAGGTAAGAAAGAACCTCAGTGGAAAGTTAGCTGCCTTTCCTCTGAAGAACCAACAAAATAAATCCCCTTTTATTAAAAGCCAATCCATCTCTGGTGTGTTGCATTCTGGCAGCTAGCAAACTAGAACAAACAGCTTAGATACCAAGAACCAATTTAGGCACCAGGTCCATAGGGATGAATAGAATAGAGTCCCTGCCCATGAGACAGTGGGAGATAGAAGTATAAAAACAAAGTATAATAAATAATATGACCATCCAAGTTGTCCATGGATAAAAGGTAAGAAATTAGCATACAAATTGGTTGGAGACTAACCATGCCTGACTGCTAACAGCAGTTGAAGGAGTTTACTCTGGATGCAGAGGGAATGCCCCAGCAAGCTGCAAAAGGAGCACCTTGGCAGCAGGCTGGAGGGGACCCCTAGGAAAGCTGGGCAGAGGGAGTGCAGGCAGAGTGCCTTTTGACTCTACCTGGCTGGGTTTAGCAGGGTGGTCAGGGTTTTGCAGTTGCCCAGCTAACTCCCTCCTAGCCTGGTCAGCTACGTCTGACTTCACTCTGACCTGGGGAACCCACTGTCCTTTCTAGGCTCCTCCCAGTTTCCCAGTAGGAGTGTGATTCACCAGCTTTTCTTTCAGCTGGTCCTTGAATGTAAGCCTTTTCTAATTGACCTGGTCTTTCAACTAGTATTCTCTTTTATGACTGTTTACAGTTCCTTCAACCTGGACCAAATTAGCATTCTTTTCTATATCTAATTTCCTATTCTCTTCTTCCCTCTTCCTATCACTGGGAACCAACTCTCAGCTGCTATGCAGCTGCTCTCACGTAATTATGAAATAATTGACTTTATTAGCCACCCTTGATGTGCGGGGCTCTGCTAGACACTATAAAGGATGAACAGATGAGTTTTTCTCCTCCATTCAGCAAGGACCATATCTTCTTCTTGTGTTAGTCCAGTACTTCATTATAGGGGATGCTCAGTATTTGTTGAATGAATGAAAGAGTAAATAAATAAATACTTTCTGCCTTTAAGAAGTTTACCATCAGAGTGAAATGCTAGTAGTCAATGAGAGGGAGGGCTAAGGGGTATGGGATGTATGAGTTTTTCTTTGTTTTTTTAATTCCTTTTTTTGGAGTAATGCAAATGTTCTAAAAATGATCATGTTGATGAATACACAAATACGTGATGATATTGTGAGCCACTGATTGTATACCAAATATAGACTGATGTGTGTGAAGATTTGTCAATAAAAATATGTGTGTTTTTAAAATAATTTTACCACCTAGTTGTGAAGATAGGTATAGAAATGTCTTTTTCATTTCACACCACTGGGGAATAAAATATTCTAGATAAGCAAATTTTCCAGATAAAAGAAACTTTATCTGAAACACTTTAGATGAGAAAATACAACTTCTTTCTTGCTTTCCTTTCTATATTTATTAGGATTCCCTATGTTGCCAATAGCAGAAAATCCATTTGAAACAGGCTTTGATAAATATAAGGAATTCTCTTATCTGAAAGCCTGGGGTTCATACTTTCAATGCTCAGGGAATTGAAATGCTCAGGGAATGTGATCCAATGCTCAGGGAATGTGATCAAGAGGTGGTTTCTCTCTCTCTCTTCATTTCTAGACACTGCTTCCTCAGTATTTGTTTCATTTTCAGACATGTTTTCTCTTTGAAATTACAAGATGGTGCCAGCAGCAGCCAAGCTACCCTCTTCCTTTTTTCATACCATCAGGAAAAGAAAGCAGCTCTGGCAGCTTTCATAGAAGAATGAGGCTTGTCTTTCCCTGAAGACACAGAAAATGCCTCTGATTGGTTTACATGTCCTACCTCAAGGCCAATCTGTCCTAAGAGAATTGAAATAACAGGGTTTCTTTGTGCCAATCAGACCTGCTCTTGGATGTGGGTGTGGGATGAATCCCATCCAAACGCTAGGGCTGAACATGGGGACGGAGGAATGATTTCTTCACAGGAAGTCAGGGTGAAAAAAGGGGGAAATGGATGCTGGGAAGCAATCAATCAATGTCTTCCTTCCTTTCCCGTACTCTTTTCGTACCCATCTTCTTTCCCTCTCTCCTGTATCACTAACTCTGTGCTAGTGGTAGAAGCTACCAACATTAAGAGAATACATCCCCCACCTTTGAAACGCTCCTAGGCTGGTCAGGAATTGACACAGGAAAGCAATCATTATCTCAACAGATGAATGCTAATGACAGAGAGATGGGAACACAGGGAAGTAATGTGGATAGTGTCCTTCACCTGTGGAAGACAAGGCTTTCCTGAACTGTTCAACCTGGAGGTAATTTTGTAGATTATGTAAGAAGACATCTAATAGTCAAGAAGAGACATGGCATTTCCAGTCTGGGGGAACAGAAAATGCTAATGCAAATAGGTGGGAAGGATTGAGGTGAACTCCATGTGGCTGTTTACCTGGAATGGAGGTAAGGTAGGGCATGGGAGAGAAAGATGCCTTGGACATATACTACTTTATTTAATTCTTACAATAATCCTGTGTGTTATGTGATGGGCTAAACATATTTACAGTCTTCCCTTCACTCTCTTAACATCTTTACTCCTCATTCCCACTATCTCTGAGGAGTAAAAATACAAAAATGGAAGAGACAGATTTTCAGGTGAAAAGCAATAAGAACAGAAGTATAAAGCCTAGAGGGGCTGATTACTATGAGAAAACATGACATGTCGTGAGCATAAGCTCTTTATCTGTCATCTAGCTATCTAAATCTGTATCATCTATCTATCTATCTAATCTATCACATGTCATACTGGTTCTGTTTTTCTGGAGAGCCTGACTGATTCAATTAGCTATACCTTTTTTATATCACATTGTGAGTTCCACATCCATCTTTGCATCTCCTTTGCCTAACAGAAGTTCTCAGGGATTCAAAGTATTTGTGGAACTGAGATGACTCATAATAAAAATAACTTTATTAACCCATTTATAGTTGAGGAAAATGCAGCTAGTCCAAGATCACCTTGCTTTTAAGTGGTGAAACTGGTACTCAAATTTACACATTATAGCTTGAAATCCCAAGACCACCTAGATGATTGCTAAGGATCCTTTTGGTCCTAATATTAACCAGTACAAGAAGATTGATCTCGTGTTTTCAAAAGCCTCCACCTCCCTCTGCTATGTTTAACCATGTCAATCTACTTCCCAATTTAAACCTTGTATTATGATATGGTCAGTAAGATGTTGCATTTTTGAAAACCATATCATATTTGTAAAAAATACGGTTCATCTGGAAAACAAGGAGAATGGAGAGGAGCTAGGAACTTCACAATAGAAAGAGGAAAGCATGCAAAGTGCCATCTGGCTATATCTTTAAGAAGAAGCAGTAGACTCAGCTCTTGAGACCATCTAGGATGGGGTCTGAGAATCTGGCTAAGGGTTCCAGCAAAACCGTAGCCATAGGCTACCTCAGGCACCTGCATGTGTGGACGCCCCTGTTACTGAAATCTCAGGAATGCCTTCTATTTCTTTCACTGGTATAGGCCATGTTTTTAGTTGACTTGCTAGGGTTTGCATAAGACCTGACTGAGGCTTTCAGTTTTCCTGCCTGTGTTGGCACCCTCTGCAGAACTGACCTCTTTCAGAGGTACCGCCTTCTACGAATAACAAAAAAAAAATCTATCAATTAATGATTACTCTGCAGATGAGTCAGGCTGATAGTAAACAACTTACACAATAATATTCATTTAATTTTCCTAATAACATTCTGAGATAAGTATCATCATCTCCATTTATAGTGGGGGCCACTGAGGCTCAGAGAAAAAAGTAAAAAGTTCCCATGACTAATAAATAGCAGCACCGGCATTTAATCTCTCCAAGTGCATGCTCTTAACCACTAGCTTCAGGGACTCCTAAGAGTAGATCAGACAGTGAGTGGCAGGAGACCCCCATACATGAACCAAATTTTGCCTTATTCCAAAGCCTGCACTTCAAAGAGCCCATTCTGCTTTTATGTGCTTTTAATATTTGGGGTCTAAGTGACCTATTAAAAAGAAAATGTTCCAATGCTAAAAATATAGAAATACTCATCATAACTTTGAAAAGCAGCGTATTCCACTGTCATCCAGAACTTCCTCCAATTGTCTCTCATACCCCACCCCTCCATTTCCTCTTCTTCCTAGGCATCCAGTGAGACCACCTGTCCCAGCCCCTCATGCAGCTGTGTGTAACCATATGACTGCGTTCTGGCCAACACGATATAGACAGAAGTGACGTGAACCACATCCACAGCTGGTCCTCTATTTTCTCTCTTCCCTGACTGCTGGCCGGATTTCCACATCCAGAGCGGCCTTGGAATCCACATGGTGAGAATGGCAGAGTCTCCATCAGCCTGGGCCTCTGGAAGACTGCATGAAGCGGAGCATCCTCACCTACCCCCTCCACCAATCAGTCTTTGCTTGAGTTAGAAAGAAACTTCTCTTTCGTTAACTCATTGCACTCTCTTAGTTAATACACAAGAGTATATTCTGTCTTGTTGGACAGAAATAAAATACTCCTGCCTGAACGAGAACTTTTCCTACAGGAAGTTCACATCATAGTAATCTGATGTCTGCACCATGACGCTGTGTTAGTGTGCTAGCTGCTGGAATGCAATATACCAGAGCTAGAATGGCTTTTAAAAAGGGGGATTTAATAAGTTTACAGTTCTAAGGAAGTGAAAGTGTCCAAATTATGCCCAACAAGAGGTGACCTTCACTCAAGAAAGGCCGATGGGTCTAGAACACCTCTGTCAGCTGGGAAGTCACATGGCTGGCATCTGCTGGTCCCGTGCTCCTCAGCTCTGTTCCTCCCTTTGCTTCTCTGAGACTGGTTTTCATCTCTTGGCTTCCTTGGCTCTCTCCAGATTCTGGCTTGCTTAACATCACTTGGCGACGTCTGCTGGTCTCCAAGCATCTCCAAACATCCATGTCTCTATTCTCCACACGTCTGCATCTGTGTCAGCTCTGCTGTGTAATTTCTATCAGCTCTGAGGCTTCTGTTGTTTCTGTCATTTCTCTCCAAAATATTTCCTTTTTTAAAGGATTCCAGCAAACTAATCAAGACCTACCTGGAATGGGTGGAGTAACAGCTCCACCTAATCAAAGGGTCCCACCCACAATTGGGTGTGCCACAGCTCCATGGATATAATTTAATCAAGTTTCCAACCTACAGTGCTAAATAGGGATTAAGAGAAGTGGCTGCTCCTCACAAGACTGGATCAGGATTAAAACATGGTTTTTCTGGGGTACATAATACTTTCAAACTGGTACAATCAAGATTCAGGACCTTTTCTCTGCCATGATCCCAGCTCTGCTAACAGCCAGACTATTTGTCTTCTGCTTCCAGGTGACAGAGATAACTACAAGTTCTTCTCCACTGTTGCTTGGAAGAAACTATATAAGTAATTTAGCCATTTCCTCCTGGCTTTTTGGCCACATATGTCTTCCTCCCTTTTATATATCTAATTTTTCACCATCAACGCTCTGGAGACTGTAGCAGAGAGGACCCCATTCTTTAAAACTTTCTCAGAGAAGTGTTTAATATCTGTTAATCCAAGTCCCTCATATTACTGATGACAAAGCAGAGGCCCGAGAAGACTGTCACTTGCCTAATGACAAACAATATTTAGTGGCAGAGGGTCAGGGTCAGCACCTGTGAGAGAGGACCTCCTTAAATTTTGCACCCTGGGTGACTGGCTTGCCTCATTTTATTCCCAACCTTGCTAAAACCTTCGTGTCCTCATATTCATTTCAAGTTCTTTCTACCTTACCTCATTCATTTAACAAAAATGTATTGAATACCTAATTATAATCACCACTGCAATATGGGAGCCATTACCATCATTGATTTATTCATTCTTAATATCAATTGAATACCTAGTATGAAATATACTTTGATAAGCACTGGGGAAACTGGAGAAACTAGCCTCAATTTCCTTATCTATAAATTGGAAATAATAATAGTATCTACATTGGAGGAATGCTCTAAGGGTGGTAAGGAGATAAAGCTTTTAAAACCTTGCTCAGCATAGAGTAAGTGCTCAAAATTTTGATTCTATCCATAGAGGTTTCCCTATCCAAGCCAATATATGCCAGACAAATCTTTTCCCACCTGCAATTCCTAATTCACTAGTGTGTGACAAAATCAATTCAGTGGCCATGACCAGCAAAACAAACAAACAAACAAAAATAAATGAAGTCCAATACATGTAGTTAGGATAGATCTATTATTTACTATTGTGTAACAAACTGCTCCATAGCTTAATGGCTTAACTGAGTTATTATTTCTCATAATTCTGAGCAGTTCTTCTGGTCTGGAATGGTTCAATTCGGGCTGGAAGTCCCTGGATGGCCTCCCTCTTGTGTCTGGAGGGTGCCTGTAGGGATTAGGGAAATTTTGACATCTACCTGTTATCAGCTTATCAAACTTTTTATAAATTACTGCCAATACAGAAAACTTCAAATTCCTCTTTCCACCTGTCTCTAATATGTGGGCTAGCCCAGGCATCTTCATATAGAGCCTTGGGGAGCTTCCTTCATATGGAAGAGGCAAACACCACTATGCAATCATTTTTCAGTTCTCTACTCATGTCTGCTAATTTCTTATTGGCCAAAGCAAATCACATTGCCAACTCTGGATTCAAAGTAGAGAAATAAATTCCAATTCTTGATCAGAGGTGCTGCAAAATATTGTTTTTCTTTTAAAAAAATCTACCACAGTTCACCTTCTGGCAACAATTATTTTCATTTCTTTCTGTGCAAAATACGTTCATTCTCATCCCTGGATCCCCCCAAATCACATTCAATTAGATGTCAGGCTCAAAGTTCATGAATCATGTCCAGATACAGATGAGACTTTTTTGGTGCAGCTCCTCAAAAAACTGTATCGCTTGATGCATCATTTTTCCAGCTTGCTATAGTAGTTTCCTCATTGGTTTTCCAGTTTCCACTAATGATTTATTCACCCTTTGTCCAACTTTTGCTAACAGTTTCCTCAACACTTGTCCAGCTTCTTCTTGTTATTTAGTTCCAAAGCCAATGCCTAAGCTTGTTCTAACTTTCTTTTATATCTATACCTCACTTCAAGTACCAATTTATGCATCAGTTACCTTTTTCTGTAATAAACCACCCCAAAAAACATACTAACTTAAACAATGAATTTTTTATTTTAATTTAAAGATTTTGAAGGCTGGCTAGGTATTTTTCCTGATCTGGGCAGACTGGGTATACACTAGGTGGTCAATGATGGTTTCACTCACATACCTAGGGAGCAACTGGAAAAACAGGGCACCTGGGCCATGTCTCTCCAGCATCTAGCATGCTTGCCTGGGCTACTTCACAAGGAGGCTGGGTTCCAAAAGCAGCCACAGAGGGAAAACCCCAGGTGCAGGCACTTTTCCATGATCTGCTTGCAATTCATTTGTTAACTCCCAAGTGGCCAAAGCAAGTCAAGTGGCCAGACTTCAAGCAGTGGAGAAATTGACTTGATGGTAAGAGCTGCAAAATATGTGGTCATATAAAAATATATAACATAAGGCAAGCATCATTTTGTGAATCTTTTGTTTTATGCATGTTTGGAGGACTGCTAGTTGTCCAGTATTTTTAGAGTGGTGGGATGCATATGGGCATGACCAAAATGCCTAACACTGATTGAGTAATTATCACCCCCCAAGCATTGTTGTTTTGGTTTGTTAAATGCTGCTGGAATGCCATATACCGGAAATGGAATAGCTTTTAAAAATAGTATTAAGTTACATGTTTACAGTTCTAAGGCCATAAAAAATGCCCAAACTAAGGCATCAAGAGAAAGATATCTTGACTCAAGAAAGACCAATGCCTGTCACATGGGAAGCCATGTGGCTGGCATCTGCTGGTCCTTGTTTCCAGTTTCATTGTTCCAACTTCTGATGCCAGTGGTTTCCTCTCTAAGCATCTGTGGGCCCTCACTTAGCTCTTCCAGGACACAACTCTGGGTTCTGGCTTGCTTAGCATCTCAGGGGAAGGCAATAACAACATCTGCTGGCTCTGCATCTTTAAACATCCTTGTTGAGGCATGTGTTCTCTCTGTCAGCTCTCCAAGTATCTCCAAATGTCTGCATCTCTGTTGGCTCTGAAACAACTGTTCTCCAAGTGTCTGGGCCTCCTCCAAAATGTTTCCTCTTTAAAAGGACTCCAGTAAACCAATCAAGACCCACCTTTAATGGGCAGAGTCATCTAATGAAAAGGTCATACCCACAATTGAGTAAACTGTATCTCCATGGAAAAAATCCAATCAAAAGGTCTCACCCTACAATATTGAATCAGGATTAGAAGAAAAGGCTTTGCTGGGGTACATAGCAATTTCAACCAGCACAATTGTTTTAAGTGCTTTAATTTTACTATTTAATTCTTATTGCAATCCTATGAGGTAGGAATTTTTATTGTCTGTCCCACTTTATTGAAGATGAGTTAGAAATACAGTGTGGTAGATGAAATGATGTACCCCAATTTAGGCATGTTCTTATTCTTAATCTATATTCTTGTTCTTATTGTAAATAGGACCTCTTGAAGATGTTATTTTTAGTTAAGATGTCACCCAACTGAATGAGGCTGGGTCTTAATCCATGTTATTGGAGGCCTTATAAAAAAGAAAAAAGCTGGAAGCCAGAAGTCAGAGAAGGCCACAGGAAGAAGCCAGAAGACCAGACACATGGAGAGAGATACAGCCATGCAGGAAGGCAGAGCTGTAAGCTAAGGAACTCTAAAGATTGCGGCAAGTCAGCACCAGACCACTACAGACCTCCAGGTGTAAGCATGATCTGCCAATGCCTTGATTTGGACTTCTCTCCTCTGAAACCATAAGCCAATAAATCCTTGTTGTTAAAACCGAACCAGTTTGTGGTATTTGCGATAGCAACCTGGCAAACTAAGACAAAGGGCTAAGTAAATTTCCCAAGGGCAGAGAGTCTTTGCACCCACAAAGTCCAGTTTTAGCACCTGTCACCTAGCCACTGTACTATACTACCTCGCTGAGAAGAAAAGGAAACGGTGGTAGAAGGAGCAGGAAGGGTAGTAGGAGCAGCAGGAAGAAAGGAGCTAAGAACTGATGTTAAAGATCCCCACGGATGTTGTGTGCTGAAGTGGGCACTTTTGGGGTATCCTCACAGTTCACATAACCCCAGTAAGTACTTCTTTCTTCCAGTGGATCTCAGGAGCTATGTATGTATACATTTGGCCCTCCTCCCCTGAACCCAGTTGGTTGTACTACATCCAACTTGGACCAATAATACTCTTTCAAGAGTTTGGAATTGGGATGAGATTGGCCTGGGCTGGACTGGTATAACTAGAAGAAATAAACAGCACTGTGGGGGCTGAAATCCACCTACCATGTAGTTTTGAGAGACTGCAAAAAAATGAAGGGTAGGTACAGGCAGGGAAAAGCAGAGAAGACTGATGGCAAGACTCTAAGGCTCCTTCTGTTCTTGGTCCCAGTGGCCTGCTGTGCTCCTGCCATTCTATGAGGTTCTACTGTTTTCTCACAACATGGTCTGCTTTTCCTATTTATGTTAGAGCTCACTGATTGCTGGTTCTCATAACTCCAAAGTCTTAGAGACTTTGTATACCTAGGAAAAAAGCTTAAACCTTATTGAAGATGATGAGGTCCTCGGAACAGTAGAATCGTTTTGTCTGGACCAAAATGTGGAGATTTATGGGGAGGCCAATTTGGACTCAGGAGAATGAAGAACTTTCTAACATTGATGGCATTTAACAACAGAACAATTTGAAACCTCGATTGGGGGTTCCTTGGCAGTAGGGTAGCACAAGTCCAGAATAATCACCTTATGTCAGAAAATTCAAGTTTCAAGGGGAGTAGGAGTTAAACTAGATGGTTTCTGGGATTGCTTCCATCCTGCTATTTTGTGATTCCCTGACTCTGGATTGGGCCTGGGCATTTTTCAGTTAGGCTTTGTGTCTGATGGGGGAGGCATTCCTGGTTTAGAACACACAGTTGTACGAACAGTCAAATGGAACACTCGCTTTAGCATAAGAGCTGCTGTGAGGAGGCAGCTGGCTTCCTAAGCCCAGCACTATTAGTGCTGATGCAGGAGCCAAGGCCTTTCTTATCTTCATAAACAACATTTCTTCCTCCCACCTGCCCTGATAGGCTAGTGAGTTCCTTGAGTGTGTTAATGAGCTGCTCTCCGGTCAAGGCGCCTGGCATAGGATGCCCAGTGGCTCTGGCTCCAGAATAGCAATTAAGACTCCTGGCAGTGTCAGAAAGCCTGACGACTGGCTTTTCCATACACCCTGTGTCCACATCCTTCCCTCCCCACCATGAATATAACTTGTGTTTCTGGTGATAAAAACAATAACTACTTATTGTTATTGTAAACAAATAACAAAGTAAAGAAATTGAGAGCTGCCTAAAGAAAATACAAAGTATTCAACATCATACCACTCAAATAATCACTGTTCACTTTTTTGGTGAACATCTATCAGACCTCTCATATGCTGTAATTTCATGATGTCATCCTTTGGGCTGTTCAGTAATGTGCTTTTTTATTTAATAACACCGCCTGAATATGTTTGTATATTGATAAAAATACAGGCAGACCTTATTATGCCCTATTTTGCATGCAGAGCCTGTCTCACTTCCTAATGATTTTATGCTTCATTTGGATTTCAGCAGCCATCCTAGCCCAAGCAGCCAACCAGCTTCCTTCCCTGGAACATCAATAATTGAACCTGCAGACTGGGGGCTGAGCATGTAGGCAGCCACCCACCACCAAGAAGCTGCTCTTCTCTTTTCTTCTCAACCACAACCTTCCTGCTGAGGTTTTGGAAAGAGCAGCTGCTGGGAAAATCACACTGAAAGAAAGTGACAACAGATATTTCTCTTGGCTTCTTAGCTGGTTTGTCTTATTCCTTCCTTATGAATTCTTAGTTTTTCTCCAATTTTGTAGCACCCAGAGCTTCAAAGTAAGCCTGCAGCTGAGGAGATACCATTCTTCAAACAATTTGTCAAGGATGTTTAGGATCTCTGGCACAAAAGAAGCTATAGAAAAAGGAACTGAATGTGGCTTTGGACCCATAAATTCTTGCCAAATGGTAATTATAACTTCTTGGGCAACAAGAATTCATGGGGATGATGCCTAATGAGTGGGCCTGCTGTCAGCATCCCTGCTCAATTGTTCATTCTGATGGGGCTTGACCCTCTCTTCAGTGGTTTAAGCAACAATCACTGCTCCAAATCTATGCTTCATCTTCAGATTTTTGCTCTTCCTCTAGTAGGAACCTAAAATGTAGAACATGGATCTTAAACCTTGGCACTACTGACATCGGCTCAGATAATTCTTTGTTGTGAGGATCTGTCATGCTTGTTGTAGGTCGGTTAGAAGCACCCCTGGTCTCTACCCACTACATGCCAGTAACACTCCCCTCAGTTATGACAACCAAAAATCTCAGACATTGCCAAATGTCTCGGAGAGGCAAAATCACCCATGGTTGGGAACCACAGGAACAGAGTTCCAAGGTGAGCATTACAGCCAGACCAACTTGGAGTCAAGTCCTGACCTGACCCTCACTTAACTGTGTGACCTTAGGAAAGTTACTTTCACCTTTTTGGCCCTCAGTTTTCTCTTTAAATAGGAGAACAGCAGCTATTGCAAGGGGGTGGTGAGAAGATCACATAATATGAGGTAAGTAAAGTGGTTAGCAAAGAGCTCAATGAATTATCTAATTTTATTTTCACAGTATTTCTTTGAGGTAGTTAATAGTAATATACCTAAACTTCAGAAGAGAAAACCAAAATTTAAGGACACTGGACAACATTCTGTAAGTCATGCGATTAATAAGTAGCCTGGGCTGTAAAATTTTTAGAGCAAAAGAACTTCCCAACCAGGCCTGGAATAGGTTACTGGTATGCTGAGACATCACTTCTCTCAAATCCAGGAGGTAAAAGGGCTGAGGTAGGTGGGGCTAAGGAGTTGGGGAAGGGATAAAACTCCAGACAAACAAGTAAGCTGGGTAGGCTGCATTACAGGATGGCTCAGCTAGATAGAGGCTAAGGATGGTCCTTTCTTCTGTTCCGATCTGGACTTCCACAATCAAGATTTAATTGGATGTTTCTAAACAGCCACATCATCATATAGTTGAAAGAATAATTTATTTACATATGGAGTTTTTGACTAAAGGCCTGTGTTGAGATTGGTATGTCACCAGGAGGCTGCCGGCTGCAGAGCCAGAGATTACCAGAGGTAATCAGTGATCATCAATCTCTCAGGAATTTACTTATGTTACTCATTTCATAGAAGGCTGAAATATAAACCTGAATGTCAAGTTGTTGGTTTATTGGGAGAAAAATAACTGCCTCAACTGTCAAAAGCAAAAACAAAACAAACAAGGGGAAGGGTAGGCAGGGAGTTTAAGGTCTTTAACAGAAGGACTTTACTGATTTACATAGTGATAGGGTAGTTTAACTGAAGTCTAGATATAGCTGATTTGCAATTTAAGAAAACAAATTCTCTTTCCTACAACACACATGCTAGAGTTTAAATGCGCAATGAGGTGTTTATAAGTTATTGTGGTCACCCATGCCTTACAGTTGGAGGTTATATTCCTGTGATGTTAAACAGGAACTCTGAATTGAACAGTTCTGGAACAAACCTGAATATCACGTTTGAATGTCTTAGGAAGCTTCTTGACACTTCCTAATAGCATAATAAGATAAAAAGCAGTATTTACCCAAACTTATTTTTTAATCTATCTATTATTTGTTATCTAGGCAGCATAGGCACATAATTAACCATTAAAAAGTATAAACGGTATAACTGAATATTTCAATCTTCATTCCACCCAGGTATCACAGTAGTACACACTAGTATTGTTAGTTTCTTGTCCATTTTTTTCAGAGGTATTTTGTGCACATTTGAGCAAACAGGCCATATTACAGTTAAATACGTTTCCCTGCCTGTCTAGATTCTTTGGTCCTCATGCTTCTGAAGTGACAGAAATGTGTTTTCCAGTTTCCTTTCCTTATCTCACTGAGGAGGGTGATGACTAACCCAGTATTCTGAATTGTCAAAGTGCTTGTGTCAAAAAGATTGCTTCCTCTCAAGTGTTCTGATTAAATACCAAAATGTCTTGTGGCCTATAGTTTCATATAATTTCAATGAGAGCTGAAAAAATATTTTAAGTTTATAATTTTCTGTTTACACACTCTGAATAATAAAAACAATAGAATATCCAGAAAAGGCTAAGCACTGAGAATAAAACAATGGGCAATATGGATTAGAAAGTACCCGTCAGCATGATGAGATACTTTTTGTAGGTAGATCACTTAAAAATTCAAACATAACCTAAAGGTTTCACAGTAAGAAATTAGATGATAAATAAGAAATAAATTTAACTAGAGAAAGATGTAATTTCCCTGTGTACAAAAATACAACATCAAAAAGAAAGAATAAGATCAAAAGGGAAAAGGCAAGCTAGTAAATGTATTTGCAATACATATGGCAGAAAAACAATTAAGATTCTAACTCTATGCAGCGGACATGTGCATTCATAATCATGTTTCAAATAACATTGCTACATTTGGGCAAATTTCCCTGTTATAAGTCTAGCCTCTCCAATGTAAAAGCCAAAAGTTCAAATTCCCAGGTTCTCTTGCAGCTAGATATTAGACACCATGAGACTCTGATTTGGAAGTGGGCAAAGAAAGCAAACAGGCTTTTACAGAGTTTCCATTTTACTGGTGCTAGATCAAGTTCCTAAGACAGAAGGCACATTGGTGAAGATGTGCCAGTTTTATAGTCCAGTTCTTAGAGGGAAATCCTATATACCATTTTTTTTTTTTTTGGTTCTATTTGTTTATTTTATTTTTATTTTTTTTAATTAATTAAAAAAAGAATTAACAAAACAATTAGAAATCATTCCAATCTACATGTACAATCAGTAATTCTTAATAACATCACATAGTTGTATATTCATCATTTCTTAGTACATTTGCATCGATTCAGAAAAAGAAACAAAAAGACAACAGAATAAGAATTAAAACAATAATAGAAAGAAAAAAAAAACAAAAAAAACGAAAACAAAAATCCTATACCTCACATGCAGCTTCATTCAGTGTTCCAACATAATTGCATTACAATTGGGTAGTATTGTGCTGTCCATTTCTGAGTCTCCACATCCAGTCCCGTTGCACAGTCTGTATCCCTTCATCTCCAATTATCCCTTCTCTTTTTTTTTTTTTTTAATTAACGGAAAAAAAGAAATTAACCCAACATTTAGAGATCATACCATTCTACACATGCAATCATTAATTCTTAAGATCATCACATAGCTGCATGATCATCATTTCTTAGTACATTTGCATTGGTTTAGAAGAACTAGCAACATAACCGAAAAAGATATAGAATGTTAATATAGAGAAAAAAATAAAAGTAATAATAGTAAAATCAAAACAAAACAACACAAAACAAAACAAAAACCTATAGCTCAGATGCAGCTTCATTGAGTGTTTTAACATGATTACTTTACAATTAGGTATTATTGTGCTGTCCATTTTTGAGTTTTTGTATCTAGTCCTGTTGCACAGTCTGTATCCCTTCAGCTTCAATTACCCATTGTCTTACCCTGTTTCTAACTCCTGCTGAACTCTGTTACCAAGGACATATTTCAAGTTTATTCTCGAATGTCCGTTCACATCAGTGGGACCATACAGTATTTGTCCTTTAGTTTTTGGCTGGATTCACTCAGCATAATATTCTCTAGGTCCATCCATGTTATTACATGGTTCATAAGTTTATCCTATATACCATTTTTAAGGGTGTGACTTAGTTAACTCTGAGTACTTCTTATAATTTATTCTGAACACATATATCATTAATATTTCCCCTAAATATAATTTTAATGGTGGAATGTCATAAACTCCGATTAATGGCAAGTGAAATAATTTGAGACAAGATGAGAGGGGCAGATTGTATTTTCCAAAGATGGCCACAACAATATCTCTCATGTGAATTTGCCATGCCCCTATCAAAAGGATAATTCCTCTGGCCTTCAATCTGAGCTGACCTTATAATTCACTTATAACCAACAGAATGTGCTAGAAGTGACATTGTGTGATTGCTGAGGCTGGGTCAGAAAACATCACTCATCTGCTACCTGGTCTTCTTGGGTTTCTGCTGGGGAAATCCAGCCATCATGACAGAAGTCCAATCCCCTCAATACCTGTAGGCTGGAAAGGCCACATATAGGTCCTTCAGTTGATAGTAACAGATGGGCCTAGTCTTCCAGTCATCCCCACTCAGGGACCAGACATGTTAATGAAACTGTCTTGGACCCTCCAGATGAGCCCATTTGACAGCTGAGCACCACTGGGGGACCTTAGTCAATGTCACAAGAAGTAGAAGGGTCACCTAGCCAAGGCCTCCTGAAATTCTTGACCCACAGACTCCATGAAATATAATAAAATGGGTAATGTTTTAATCCCCAAATTTTGGGATAGTTTGTTCCACAGCAATAGTTAATGGAACAAAGTACTTTGGGATCCATTACAATTTAACAAAACTTTCAACTAATATAATGTTTTCTATGTGTGAGGCATTGTACAAGGCTCTGGGGATTATGAAAAAGAAATTAGATCTCTGTTCCAGGGAGCTTACAGCATACTTAAGGGAAGCAGACGTGAAAAGAAATATAAAAGCTCAATCAAGTGCTGTAGGTGCTATGAAAGAAATTTGGCAAATGTTCCAGAGAAGAAAGTCATGCTCAGCTTGTCAGGGTCAAATCAGTGATATTTTCTTCTCTCCAGGATTTTGACCCCTGACATCCTGGCTGCCTCTATATGTCAAATGCTTTCATGCAGATTTTCTAGTTATCTGGTTCTGCTATAAGTTATTTCATCATAAAATAGCCAATTTAATTTAAATGTAGAAAGATCCCATACAGGACTCATATTTTCTCAAAAAGCCATTCAGTTTTACAGTAAAACCTCAGATGTGCATATAGAAGTCTTAGATTCTCAGGTTACTAGAATGAACTTGTATATAACCAAAGAAGCTCAAAAACATATTCCCTAGAAGTGGAAATTCTACTGATATTAGAGTTCCAAAAATGATTCTATTGGTTTTAGCATAAATCCTAAAAAAATACATGAAGTAAAGTTTAACCCATGAAAACAAAAACATAAAAATAAAACTTGCTTTATATAGCAATAAGCGAAGAAAAGAGTATTAGCCCAGCACCTGACACATGCGGGCTTGGAAATATTTCCTAATCTCACTAAATCACGATACACTAATGTTTTGTTTTTTGCATGGGTAGGCACAGGGAAGCAAGCACTAACGTGGTTTTAAAGAGGTTGTGATATGCTTTTCTAGAGGAACTGTGAAAGGGTGTAACAATTAACGTATCATGATTTTAAAGCACATTTGCCTTAAGAATGAGTGCAGCCCAATACCAGAGAAGGTGACACTTCAAGAGCCAGTGATAAGTTCCCCCAAAAAACACCTTCTGCATAGTCATTATGGACCATGGAAATCAAATTGATGTATCCTCAGAACAAATACAAATCTGAGTATTTCTGTATGCAGTGACTAACCCACCCAGGTGCCTTGTGATATTCCTCACTTTGGCTTCCTTTGTTCACTATAATGAGCTTAATTTTGTTTTCATGATAGTTGACCTTTGATGTTTTGTTTAACTGTGTAAAATGCTATATATGGTTTTTGAAAGGAGGGAGAAAATAAATTCTAAACAATAAACTAACTAAACAAATACAAAAGATTTGGTTTCCCTGAGAAGATCTGAGTACTTACCAACATATTACCATTTAGACTTAAAACTTCCTTCTATGAGCTGGGAAGGAAGCTTCACATTACAGAACTTAGCAACGAGGAACATTAATTCAATTTAATAAACATTATTTGAGCACCTACATAGTCAATGCAAAAATAACATACCAGAGTGACATCATCAACATGAAAACATAAGACATCTACTGAAAACTTCTCCAAAGACAAAAAGGACAAATTTCATTTGCTCAGAACTCTGGATGAAGGTCCCACAAACCTCATGAAGTGCCCAGAGGCAGTGGCCAGGATTCCTCTCAACTCCCACTAGGGACACAGACTATAAAATCTCTCACATCATTGAGACAGATCCCCATGTATATCCAGACACAGAGACCCAAGTCCACAGAGATCCAGGGCAAGACACAAGCCTCTGAGGAGTGCAGAACAAGGGGGAGCTTCCAAAATGGAGGATTAGGGAGGGAATGTCCATTTTTTCCCCCAAAGCAGTAAGGAGTCAGGCAGAAACTATCTGAATCAATGTTTGGAGACCTGGGTAACAGGGGAGGACATTCCAATATTCAACGTCCAGGCCAAGGCAGGATGAAGAGTCTGAGAAAACATAGGCAAAAACCATAACTCCAGCCACCATGGCTCCTGGTGTCTATCCCCCACCCTTGAAGGAAGCAATAGCAAGTAGCCTGATCCTTGCCTGGGGGATAGCTGCAAACTGGTTTGGTGCAGGAGCCCTCTGGCCCAAGTAAAGAGGGGGTCAGAGCCCAACACTGAACCAGATACTGGCTGGCAAAGTGGGTAAACAGGATCCCTGCTGTAACAGTCAGCCCTACATGGTCAAATGCTGCAGAGTTCTGAAGAGCAGCTCCTGCTAGGCAGGCCAGAAAGTACAGGGGGAAAATCAGGGCTTTTCGAAGCCTCCCTGAACCCTGTCCTAGGCCCACTGGTGCTGGTCTGCACCGCCTTCACAGTTACCTGGCCTTGTTTTGGCTGGAAAATACTGACAATCCAATTGTCAAAGCAGTACCCTTATACAAACCCAAGCAACAAGTAAATCCTAGATGAGAGCAAGAAACCAACCTTCAGAATTGACTCATCAAGATAATCAGATGACAAGATACCAGCACAAAATCACACAGCACATTAAAACACAGGAAGATATGGCCCAGTCGAAGGAACAAATTAAAAAGTCAGAGGAGACACAGAATTTGGAACAACTAATCAAAGATGAACAAACAAATCTCTTAATTCAAGGAGATGAAGGAAAATATACATAAATGTATATAGATAAAGGATATTAAGAAGACACTAGGTGAGCATAAAGAAGAATTTGAAGTGAAAACAGAAGGAAAGATAGACAATAAAGACTGAGATGATATAACATAGGAATGCCTAGAGTATACAATGATAGTGACTAAATGTACAAATTAAAAAATATTTTTGCATGAGGAAGAACAAAGGAATGTCAATATTGCAGGGTGTTGAAAACAGATGGTGTTATGTCCAGGTTCATGTGTCAACTTGGCCAAGTGGTGGTACCTGTTTGTCTGGTTGGGCAAGTGCTGGTCTGTCTGTTGTTACAAGGACATTTCATAGAATTAAATCATGATCACATCAGCTGCATCCACAGCTGATTCCATTTGTAATCAGCCAAGGGGACTGTCTTCTGCAATGAGTGATGCTTAATCTAGTCACTGGAAGCCTTTTAAGGAGGATTCAGAACAGAAAGACTCTCTTCCTACTTCAGCCAGTGAGCCTCTCCTGTGGAGTTTGCCCAGACCCTCCATTGGAATCATCAGCTTCGCAGCCTGCCCTACAGATTTTGGACTCATCATTCCCACAGTTATGTGAGACACTTTTATAAATTTTATATTTATGAATATTTCCTGTTGATTCTGTTTCTCTAGACAACTCTAACTAATACAGATGGTAATACCTATTTTAAAATTTTAACTTATGTGTAAGACTAAAACAAAAAATGTTTGGTACAAAATTTATAATTTGACTAGTGCATTTCCTAATATACCTTATGTGGACAATTTGACTAGTGCATTTCCTAATATACCTTATGTGGACAGTTTAATTGAACACCATAAGTACATGGAACCTTGAGTAGGGCATGAGATTTTGTAGGTTTGTCCAGAGTGATGCCTCGATAAATCCCAGAGTGACTTGAATGGTGAATAAAAAAATATTTGCACAGTCCCCTTGGGAGAATGATAAGAAAGGGGGAAAATTCAACTTCCCCATGTGGAGAATTCTTGGCATTCCCATAATCAGTGGGCCAAGTCCTCAATCTTTGGGTTTGTTCATATGAAACATTCCCACAAAGGCTAGGCTAAGCCTACAAAATTAGGCCTAAGTGTCACCCCCAGAGAACCTCTTTTGTTGCTCAAATGTGGCTTCTCTCTCTCAGCCAACACAACAAGTAAACTCACTGCCCTCCCCCTCTCTATGTGGGACATGACTCCCAGGGGTGTAAACCTTCCTGGTAACATGGGACAGAAATCCTAGAATGAGCTGGGACTGAGCAACAAGGGATTGAGAAAACCTTCTAGACCAAAAGGGGAAAGAGAGAAATGAGACAAAATAAAGTGTCAATGAGAGATTTCAGTTGAGAGGTTGTCCCAGAGGTTATTCTTACATATTATATAGATGGCACCTTTTTACTGAAGGTATATTGGAGAGGCTGGAGGGAAGTGCCTGAAAATGTAGAGCTGTGTTCCAGTAGCTATGCTTCTTGAAGGTGATTGTATAATGATAGAACTTTCGCAATGTGACTGTGTAATTGTGAAAACCTTGTGTCTGATGCTCTTTTTATCTATTGTATGGACAGATGAGTAAAACATATGGATAAAAAATAAATAAATAATAGGGGGAACAAATGTTAAAATAAATTTAGTAGATTGAAATGCTAGTGATCAATGAAAGGAAGTGATAAGTGGTATAGAAAAAAATAGGGGAAACAAAAGCTAAAACATATTGGGTAGATGCAAATACTAGCAATCAATGAGAGGGAGGAGTAAGGGGTATCATATGTGTGAGTTTTTTTTCTTTTTTCTTTGTATTTCTTTTTCTGAATTGATGCAAATGTTCTAAGAAATGATCATGGTGATGAATATGCAACTATGTGATGATATGAGTTATTGATTATATACCAAGCATGGAATGATCATATGGTAAGAATATTCGTGTTTGTATGTTGCTATGTTTAAAAAAATTTTTTTAATTAAATAAAAAAAGAAGAATTTGAAGGAAAACTTGTGGAAATAAAAGACACTGTAGATGAAATTAATAACATACTATTGACACACAATAGCAGATTTGAAGAGGCAGAAGAAAGGATATGTGAACTAGAGGACAGGGCTACCAAACTCAAACACACAAAGGAACAAATGGAGAAAAAAAAGGAAGAATTTGACTTGGGTCTCATGGAAATAATCAAGAACACGAAGCACACAGACATGCCTCTCAGGTGTCCCATAAGGAGAAGAACAGGGAAAAGGACCAGGAAGAATATCTGAGGAAATAATGGCTAAAACTTCCCCAACCTTTATAAAAGACATAAAGCCTAATGTACTCCAAACAGAATAAATCAAAATAAATCCACTCCAAAACATACTAATCAAAATGCCAAAGAAAAGAGAAAATTCTGAAAGCAGCAAGAGAAAAGTGATTCACCACATATACGTGAAGCCAAACATGACTAATTTCTCATCAACACCATGGAGGCAAGAAGGCAGTGACATGATATACTTAAGATACTGAAAGAGAAAATTTTCCAGTGAAGAATTCTTTATCCAGCAAAGCTATTTATCCTTCAAAAATGAGGGAGAGTTTAAAGTAGTCACAGACAAATAGAAACTGAGAAAGTTTGTAACAAGAGACCTTCCCTACAAGAACTACTAATGGGAGTTCTGCCAGCCGAAAAGAAAAGACAGGAGATTGAAGCTTGGAGGAGGGTTCAGAAATGAAGAGTATTAGTAAGGGTAACTAAAAAGTTGGAAAAAAAATAGATCTTACAAATAAAAGCCAAAAGATAAAATGGTTGAAGTAAGTACTTACTTTACAATAATAACATTGAATTAAAATCCACAACAAAATAACACAGATTGGCAGAATGGATTTAAAAAATATGATCCATATATATGTTGTTAACAAGAGATTCATTTAAGAGACTAAGAATCCAATAGATTGAAAGTGAAAGGATGAAAAGAGATAGTCCATGTAAGCAGTAACAAAAAGAGAAAAAACAAACTGGGCAGCTATACTAGTATCAGACAAAATAGACTGTAAATGCAAAAACGTTATGAGACAAAGAAGGACAATATATATTAATAAATGGGGACAATTCTCCAAGAAGAAATAACAATCAGAAATGTTTATCCACTTAATCAAGGTGTCCCAAAATACATGAGACAAACACTAGCAAAACTGAAGGGAGTAATAGATATCTCCGTAATAATAGTGGGAAACTTCAACACAAACTCTCTAAAAATAGACAGGACATCTAAACAGAGGATCAATAAGGAAATAGAGAATCTAAGAAATGTGATCAATGAACTAGACCTAACAGACATATATAGAACGTATACATTGTTCTCAAGTGCTCATGGAACATTCTCCAGGAGTGACCACATGGAAGGGCACAAAATAGGTCTTAACAAATTCAAAAAGACTGAAATTATATATAAAGCACTTTCTTGATCATAATGGAGTAAAACCGGAAATCAGTAACAACTAGAGAACTGGAAATTTCACAAATATAGGAAGGTTAAACAACACACTTAAACAATCAGTGGGTCAAAAAAGAAATTACAAGAGAAATCAGTAAAAACTCCATCAAGTGGGTGAACATTATTATCCTGTTTTACAGATGAGGAAATTGGGATTCATTCAGAGTTGTTGACTAGCCCAAGTGAAAAATAAGAAGAGGAATCAGACAAAGGACTTCCTTTGTCTACACCATAGTATTATTCTGCTTTTCATATAAAATATGACAACGCAGCACTTGGTGGTTCTCTTTAAGTAAAGGTCAGTAATGTGCACCTGTCCTGTCAGGGAAGGCTGACCTGACCATGTTGCATCCAAGTTCTTCACTGGCTTCCCAAGTCTGCATGAAATCCAAGCTCCTGGACCTCCTATACGAGGTCCTCCATCACTGGTTCTTGCTGGAATCTTCAGCTTCATGATTTGCCATTCCTGGCCTTGAGCTCCAGCAACACGGTAGCACTTGCAGTTCCTCCCACACCACACTAGTTTCTCACTTCTGCCCAAGTTGTCACCTCTTCCCAGAGTGGAATTTCTCCCCATTTAACCCGACAACCTTCATCATCTTTAAATCTTAGCTGTACCACGCTCTCCAAATTCTGCTAGGATGGGTTAGGTCTTCCTCTTCTGTTTTCCCATATCCTTAATTCTATTTTCCTCATTTTCTTATGTTTATAAGCCTGTCCCCTTTATTGCACTGTGACTCCGGGATGTTCATGTGATTTTTTCCTTTCTATTTGTTAATATCTTATATTATATCGATAAGATTTTCTCTTTGAACCACCCTTGTTTCTTGGTATAAACCCCACTTGGTCATGGTATATAATTCTCTTAAAGCATCATGGATTTAATTTGCTAGTATTTTGTTGATAATTTTTGCATCTATGTTCATTAGGGAGATTGACCTGTAGTTTTCCTTTCTTATAGTGTCTTTACCTGGTTTTTGTATTAGAGTGATGCTAGCTTCATAGAATAAGTAAGGTAATGTTCGTTTTTCCTCAATGTTTTTTGGAAGAGTTTGAGCAGGATTAGTGTTAGTTCTTTTTGGAATGTCTGATAAAATTCCCCTGTGAAGCCATCTGGCCCTGGGCTTTTCTTTGTAGGAAGATTTTTGATGACTGATTGAATCTCTTTACTTGTGATTGGTTTGTTGAGATCATCTATTTCTTCTCGAGTCAGTACAGCATATTTGTGTGTTTCTAGGAATTTTTCCATTTCATCTTAGTTGTCTAATTTGTTGGCATACAGTTGGCATAGCCTCTTATGATTTTTTATTTCTTCAGGGTCTGTGGTAATGACCCCCCTCTCATTTCTGATTTTGATTCTTTGCATCCTTTCTCTTCTTCTTTATCAGCCTAGCTAGGAGTCCATCAATTTTATTGATTTTCTCAAAGAACCAACTTTTGGTTTTATTGATTTTTCTTTTGTTCTTTTGTTTCCCAATTCACTTAACTCTGCTTTAATCTTTGTTATTTCTCTTCTTCTATTTGCTTTGGGGTTAATTTGCTGTTCTTTCCCTAGTCTCTTCAGGTGAGCGGTTGTCTTGTTTTTTGTTCTTTTTTCTTTTCTAATATAGGCATTTAGGGAAATAAATTTCCCTCTCAGCACTGCCTTTGCCACATCTTATAAGTTCTGATATGTTGTGTTCCCATTTTCATTCATCTCCAGATAGTTACCTATTTCTCTAGAAACTTCTTTGACCCACGGTTGTTTAAGAGTGCATTATTTAATCTCCATATATTTGTGAAAGTTCTCATTCTTTGGTGGTTATTGATTTCCAGCTTCATTCCATTGTGATCAGGGAACGTGCTATGAATAATTTCAATCTTATAAATGTAAAAAGAAAGACCTGCTTTGTGTCCCATTATATGATCTATCCTGGAGAATGTTCCAAGAGCACTAGAGAGGAATGTATATCCTGGTGTTTTGTGGTGTAACAATCTATATATGTCTATTAAGTCTAATTCATTTATCAAATTGTTTAAGTTCTCTATTTCCTTGTTGATCCTCTGTTGGGTTTTTCTATGTATAAAGGAGAGTATTGAAGTCTTCTGTTATTGTTGAAATGTCTATCACTCCTTTCAGTTTTGCCAATGTCTGTCTCATGTACTTTAGAACTCTTTGACTGGGAGCATAAACGTTTATGATTGCTATTTGTTCTTGGTGAATTGTCCCATTTATTAATATATAGTTTCCTTCCTTGTTTCTTGTGACTCCTTTATATTTAAAGTCTATTTTGTCAGATATTAGTGTAGCTACTTCTGCTTTCTTTTGACTACAGCTTGCGTGGAATATCTTTTCCCATCCTTTCACTTTAAATTTATTTGTACCCCTTGGGTCTAAGATAAGTCTCTTGTAAGTAGTATATAGATGGATATTTCTTAATAACAATATGTATGTTTTAATTGCTGAGTTTAGTCCGTTAACATTCGAAGTTATCACTGTAAGTCTTTTCTTGAATCTACCATCTTATCCTTTGAATTTCGTTTGTCAGATCTATATATTCTTTTCCCTCTCTCTTTTTTTATCCTTTAAGTTACCCTTACTGGTACTCTTCAAATCTGTACCCTCCTCCAGACCTCCCTCTCCTGTCTTTTTTTTTCCTCAGCCCACATACTAAAGACTCCCTTAGTATTTCTTGAAGGGCTCGTCTCTTGTTGACAAATTCTCTCAGCATTTCTTTGTCTGTGAAAGTTTATATCTCTCCCTCACTTTCGAAGGACAATTTGCTGGGCACAGAATTCTTGGCTAGAAGTGTATGCATGGAGCTCAAGGTTCCTGGGGATTGGGACGTGGGGTTTTGAGTGTGGAGGTGGGGTGTGGCTGCACATGTACATGGGGAATGAGGCCAGGGTTGGGGTGTGCATGTGCACGGGGTGGGGGTATTGTTGTGGCACAGTGTGCCCATGAGCACCTGTGGGAGGGGCGGGATATGGGTGTGCAGAGTGGGGCGTGTGTGCGTGGGGCTGGGGCTGAGGCAGTCGTATGCATATGTGCAGGGCAGGTGGAGTACAAGGATCAAGAGGCCTGGGTGTGGGGGTGTGGGTATGGGGGCAGGTAGGTTGTGCCTGTGCATAGGGTGGGGATGTGTAGGGTGAGCATGCACAGGCCTTGGGGGGAGTGGGGTGGAGGTGCTTGGGGTTTCAGGAGTGTAGGGCTTGGGTGTGTGGGGTCTGGGGAGTGGTGCGTGATCAAGGTGGGAGCTGTTCAGGGGCATTCTATGTGATGTAGACCCTGGAATCTCTCAGGTCATTTGCATCCTGGAATTGCTGTCCCGGTCATTTTTCTGTCTGTTCTAGCTATTCCCTCGAACAGGGTGAATTCAGCCTATCCTATCCCATCATCCTCCTGGAAATCTCCAGCTGTGGGCATTTTGATTGGGATTGCTTTGAACCTCATTTTGGGTAGAATTGACAGCATTTAGTCTTCCAATCCAGCAGCATGGAATGTCTTCTCATTTATTTATATCCTCTCATTTATTTATATCCTCTTTGATTCTTCTAGCAAAGTTTGGTAGTTTCCATGTATAAGTACTTCGCATCCTAGATATTTGATTCTTTTAGTTGCTATTGTAAATGGAATTTTTTTCATGATTTCTGTATTATTTAGGGTTCTCTAGAGAAACAGAATCAACAGGGAACACTTGCAAATATAAAATTTATAAAAGCATCTCACGTGACTGTGGGAACGCCAAGTCCAAAATTCGCAGGGCAGGCTGTGAAGCCAACGATTCCGATGGAGGTTCTGGATGAACTCCAAAGAGACTCACTGGCTGAAGTAGAAAGAGAGCCTGTCTCTTCTGAATCCACCTTAAAAGGCTTCCAGTGATTAGATTAAGCATCACTCATTGCAGAAGACATTCCCCTTGGCTGATTACAAATGGAATCAGCTGTGGATACAGCTGACATGATTTAATTCTATGAAATGTCCTCATTGCAACAGACAAGTCAGCACTTGCCCAACCAGACAAACAGGTACCACCACTTGGCCAAGTTGACACATGAACCTGACTATGACAATTTCTCCTCAGATTGCTTATTACTACAATATAGAAATGATACCAGTTTTGCATGTTGACCTTGTATCCTACCAATAATTTTTTTTATTAGCTATAGTAGCTTTGTTGAAGATTTTTTCGGGACTTTCCAAATGTAGCATCCTGTCGTCTGCAAATCTGTAAATTTTACTCCTTTTCTAATTTGGATGCCTTTTATTACTTTGTTCTTGCCTAATTGCTCTCCCTAGAACTTCCATTATGATGCTGAATAACAGTTGCGACAGTGGGCATCCTTTCCTTGTTCCTGATCTTAGAGGGAAAGCTTTCAGTCTTTCACCATTGAGTATGATGTTAGCTGTGGGTTTTCATATATGCCCTTTATCATGTTGAGGAACTTTCCTTTTATTTCTAGGTTTCTGAGTGTTTTTATCAAGAAAGCTTGCTGTAAGTCCCCTTCAGGGAATGGTGAGAATGGAGGAAAATTCAACCTCCCCAGGCTGAATTCTTGATATTCTCACAAGCAGTGTGGACAACCAAAGCTATAGGCTGAGCCCCCAGTCTTAGGGTTTGTTCATATGAAACTTAACCCCACAAAGGATAGGTCAAGCCTACTTAAAATTAGGCCTAAGAGTCACCCCCAAGAGAGCCTCTTTTGTTGCTCAGATGTTGCCTCTCTCTCCAGCCAACACAACAAGCAAACTCACCACCCTCCCCCATCTCCCCAGGGGTGTGGACCTTCCTGGCAACGTGAGACAGAAATCCTAGAATGAGCTGAGACTCAGCATCAAGGGATTGAGAAAACCTTCTCGACCAAAAGGGGGAAGAGCGAAATGAGACAAAGTGTCAATGGCTGAGAGATTCCAAACAGAGTCAAGAGGTTATCCTGGGTGTTATTCTTACGCATTAAGTAGATATCACCTTGTTATTCAAGATGCAATGGAGAGGCTGGAGGGAACTGTCTGAAAATGTAGAGCTGTGTTCCAGTAGCCATGTTTCTTGATGATGATTGAATAATGACATAGCTTTCACAATGTGACTGTGTGATTGTGAAAACCTTGTGTCTGATGCTCCTTTTATCTACCTTGTCAACAGATGAGTAGAACATATGGAATAAAAATAAATAATAGGGGGAACAAATGTTAGAATAAATTTAGCTTGAAATGCTAGTGATCAAAGAAAGGGAGGGATAAGGGGTATGGTATGTATAATCTTTTTTTTTCTGTTTTCGTTTTATTTCTTTTTCTGAATTGATGCAAATATTCTAAGAAATGATCATGATGATGAATGTGCAACTATGTGATGATGTGAATTACTGATTATATGTGTAGAATGGAATGATCATATGTTAAGAATATTTGTGCTTATTGTCATATTTTTTTAATTTAAAAATTAATTTAAAAATTTTAAAAAAAAGAAAGCTTGTTGTATTTTGTCCAATGCCTTTTCTGCATCAAGTAAGAACATCATGTGTTTTTTTTAACCTTCATTCTGTTAATGTGGTGATTGTATTAATTGATTTTCTTATGTTGAACCACACTTGCATGACTGGGATAAATCCCACATGATCTTGGTGTATAATTCTTTTTTTTTTTTTTTTTTTTGGTATAATTCTTTTAATGTTGTTTTAATTTGCTAAAGTCGCCAAAATGCCATATACCAGAAATTGATAGGCTTTTAACAATGGAGATGTATTAACTTACAAGTTTACAGTTCTGATGCCATGAAAACATCCAAATCAAGGCATCATTAATACAACAGCTGGACTCTGAAGACAGGCGGAAGGCAATGCTCAGTTTCTCTGGTATGTGGCAAGGCACATGGCAGGTCTGCTGGTCTCTCCCTTCTCCCCCAGATTTTGTTGCTTTCAGCTTCTTTTTCTCTTTCAGCTTCTCACTGCTTCTCTCTCAGCTTCTCTGTGCATTGCTCTGAATTTCATCACTTATAAAGGACTCCAGTGGGAGGATCAAGATCCATCTGGGACATTCCTCAACTTAAACAACTTAATCAGGAGGTCCCACTCACAATAGGTCTATCCCCACAGGAATGCATTAGCTTTAAGAATATCATCTTTTCTGGTGTCTATACAGCTTCAAACCATCACAAATGTGCTGCTGCATTCCGTTTCCTAGTATTTCTTGAGGACTGTTGCATCTATAGTCATAACAGAGCACAGATTGATGGACAAGTGGAGAAACCTAGTCAGCATTAACCCGTCTTGCTGTGCTTCTCAGTTTAGATCAGGGGTTTTACTATAAAGAGAACATAAAATGTCCCTAGTTAAAAGGAAACTACTTAGTAGAGACAGTCTGAAACGCTGAAATAAGTTATTTTATTTTTATTCAAGGAAATGATAATATGCTTTTTTTTTTTTTTAATTAACGGAAAAAAAGAAATTAACCCAACATTTAGAGATCATACCATTCTACACATGCAATCATTAATTCTTAACATCATCACATAGATGCATGATCATCATTTCTTAGTACATTTGCATTGGTTTAGAAGAACTAGCAACATAACCGAAAAAGATATAGAATGTTAATATAGAGAAAAAAATAAAAGTAATAATAGTAAAATCAAAACAAAACAACACAAAACAAAACAAAAACCTATAGCTCAGATGCAGCTTCATTCAGTGTTTTAACATGATTACTTTACAATTAGGTATTATTGTGCTGTCCATTTTTGAGTTTTTGTATCTAGTCCTGTTGCACAGTCTGTATCCCATCAGCTTCAATTACCCATTGTCTTACCCTGTTTCTAACTCCTGCTGAACTCTGTTACCAATGACATATTTCAAGTTTATTCTCGAATGTCCGTTCACATCAGTGGGACCATACAGTATTTGTCCTTTAGTTTTTGGCTGGATTCACTCAGCATAATATTCTCTAGGTCCATCCATGTTATTACATGTTCATAAGTTTATCTTGTCTTAAAGCTGCATAATATTCCATCGTATGTATATACCACAGTTTGTTTAGCCACTCTTCTGTTGATGGAGATTTTGGCTGTTTCCATCTCTTTGCAATTGTAAATAATGCTGCTATAAACATTGGTGTGCAAATGTCCGTTTGTGTCTTTGCCCTTAAGTCCTTTGAGTAGATACCTAGCAATGGTATTGCTGGGTATCTGGCAATTCTATATTCAGCTTTTTGAGGAACCGCCAAACTGCCTTCCACAGTGGTTGCACCCTTTGACATTCCCACCAACAGTGGATAAGTGTGCCTCTTTCTCCGCATCCTCTCCAGCACTTGTCATTTTCTGTTTTGTTGATAATGGCCATTCTGGTGGGTGTGAGATGATATCTCATTGTGGTTTTGATTTGCATTTCTCTAATGGCCAGGGACATTGAGCATCTCTTCATGTGCCTCTTGGCCATCCGTATTTCCTCTTCTGAGAGGTGTCTGTTCAAGTCTTTTTCCCATTTTGTAATTGGGTTGGCTGTCTTTTTGTTGTTGAGATGAACAATCTCTTTATAAATTCTGGATACTAGACCTTTATCTGATATATCATTTCCAAATATTGTCTCCCATTGTGAAGGCTGTCTTTCTACTTTCTTGATGAAGTTCTTTGATGCACAAAAGTGTTTAATTTTGAGGAGTTCCCATTTATTTATTTCCTTCTTCAGTGCTCTTGCTTTAGGTTTAAGGTCCATAAAACCGCCTCCATTGTAAGATCCATAAGATATCTCCCAACATTTTCCTCTAACTGATTTATGGTCTTAGACCTAATGTTTAGATCTTTGATCCATTTTGAGTTAACTTTTGTATAGGGTGTGAGACATGGGTCTTCTTTCATTCTTTTGCATATGGATATCCAGTTCTCTAGGCACCATTTATTGAAGAGACTGCTCTGTCCCAGGTGAGTTGGCTTGACTGCCTTATCAAAGATCAAATGTCCATAGATGAGAGGGTCTATATCTGAGCACTCTATTCGATTCCATTGGTCGATATATCTATCTTTATGCCAATACCATGCTGTTTTGACCACTGTGGCTTCATAATATGCCTTAAAGTCAGGCAGCGCGAGACCTCCAGCTTCGTTTTTTTTCCTCAAGATGTTTTTAGCAATTCGGGGCACCCTGCCCTTCCAGATAAATTTGCTTATTGGTTTTTCTATTTCTGAAAAATAAGTTGTTGGGATTTTGATTGGTATTGCATTGAATCTGTAAATCAATTTAGGTAGGATTGACATCTTAACTATATTTAGTCTTCCAATCCATGAACACTGTATGCCCTTCCATCTATTTAGGTCTTCTGTGATTTCTTTTAGCAGTTTTTTGTAGTTTTCTTTATATAGGTTTTTTGTCTCTTTAGTTAAATTTATTCCTAGGTATTTTATTCTTTT
Organism: Tamandua tetradactyla; assembly: GCF_023851605.1. NCBI lineage: Eukaryota > Metazoa > Chordata > Mammalia > Pilosa > Myrmecophagidae > Tamandua > Tamandua tetradactyla. The sequence goes on from NC_135337.1 coordinate 61,763,797, forward strand.
AGTTGCAATTGTAAATGGGATTCGTTTCTTGATTTCCCCCTCAGCTTGTTCATTACTAGTGTATAGAAATGCTACAGATTTTTGAATGTTGATCTTGTAACCTGCTACTTTGCTGTACTCATTTATTAGCTCTAGTAGTTTTGTTGTGGATTTTTCGGGTTTTCGACGTATAGTATCATATCGTCTGCAAACAGTGATAGTTTTACTTCTTCCTTTCCAATTTTGATGCCTTGTATTTCTTTTTCTTGTCTAATTGCTCTGGCTAGAACCTCCAACACAATGTTGAATAATAGTGGTGATAGTGGACATCCTTGTCTTGTTCCTGATCTTAGGGGGAAAGTTTTCAATTTTTCCCCATTGAGGATGATATTAGCTGTGGGTTTTTCATATATTCCCTCTATCATTTTAAGGAAGTTCCCTTGTATTCCTATCTTTTGAAGTGTTTTCAACAGGAAAGGATGTTGAATCTTGTCGAATGCCTTCTCTGCATCAATTGAGATGATCATGTGATTTTTCTGCTTTGATTTGTTGATATGGTGTATTACATTAATTGATTTTCTTATGTTGAACCATCCTTGCATACCTGGGATGAATCCTACTTGGTCATGATGTATAATTCTTTTAATGTGCTGTTGGATACGATTTGCTAGAATTTTATTGAGGATTTTTGCATCTGTATTCATTAGAGAGATTGGTCTGTAGTTTTCTTTTTTTGTAATATCTTTGCCTGGTTTTGGTATGAGGGTGATGTTGGCTTCATAGAATGAATTAGGTAGTTTTCCCTCCACTTCGATTTTTTTGAAGAGTTTGAAGAGAATTGGTACTAATTCTTTCTGGAACGTTTGGTAGAATTCACATGTGAAGCCATCTGGTCCTGGACTTTTCTTTTTAGGAAGCTTTTGAATGACTAATTCAATTTCTTTACTTGTGATTGGTTTGTTGAGGTCATCTATGTCTTCTTGAGTCAAAGTTGGTTGTTCATGTCTTTCCAGGAACCCGTCCATTTCCTCTAAATTGTTGTATTTATTAGCGTAAAGTTGTTCATAGTATCCTGTTATTACCTCCTTTATTTCTGTGAGGTCAGTAGTTATGTCTCCTCTTCCATTTCTGATCTTATTTATTTGCATCCTCTCTCTTCTTCTTTTTGTCAATCTTGCTAAGGGCCCATCAATCTTATTGATTTTCTCATAGAACCAACTTCTGGCCTTATTGATTTTCTCTATTGTTTTCATTTTCAATTTCATTTATTTCTGCTCTGATCTTTGTTATTTCTTTCCTTTTGCTTGCTTTGGGGTTAGCTTGCTGTTCTTTCTCCAGTTCTTCCAAATGGATAGTTAATTCCTGAATTTTTGCCTTTTCTTCTTTTCTGATATAGGCATTTAGAGCAATAAATTTCCCTCTTAGCACTGCCTTTGCTGCGTCCCATAAGTTTTGATATGTTGTGTTTTCATTTTCATTCGCCTCGAGGTATTTGCTAATTTCTCTTGCAATTTCTTCTTTGACCCAGTCGTTGTTTAGGAGTGTGTTGTTGAGCCTCCACGATTTTTGAATTTTCTGGCACTCTGCCTATTATTGATTTCCAACATCATTCCTTTATGGTCCGAGAAAGTGTTGTGTAAGATTTCAATCTTTTTAAATTTGTTAAGACTTGCTTTGTGACCCAGCATATGGTCTATCTTTGAGAATGATCCATGAGCACTTGAGAAAAAGGTGTATCCTGCTGTTGTGGGATGTAATGTCCTATAAATGTCTATTAAGTCTAGTTCATTTATAGTAATATTCAGATCTCTATTTCTTTGTTGATCCTCTGTCTAGATGTTCTGTCCATTGATGAGAGTGGTGAGTTGAAGTCTCCAACTATTATGGTATATGAGTCTGTTTCCCTTTTCAGTGTTTGCAGTATATTCCTCACGTATTTTGGGGCATTCTGATTCGGTGCGTAAATATTTATGATTGTTATGTCTTCTTGTTTAATTGTTCCTTTTATTAGTATATAGTGTCCTTTTTTGTCTCTTTTAACTGTTTTACATTTGAAGTCTAATTTGTTGGATATTAGTATAGCCACTCCTGCTCTTTTGTGGTTGTTATTTGCATGAAATATCTTTTCCCAACCTTTCACTTTCAACCTATGTTTATCTTTGGGTCTAAGATGTGTTTCCTGTAGACAGCATATAGAAGGATCCTGTTTTTTAATCCATTCTGTCAATCTATGTCTTTTGATTGGGGAATTCAGTCCATTGACATTTAGTGTTATTACTGTTTGGATAATATTTTCCTCTAACATTTTGCCTTTTGTATTATATATATCATATCTGATTTTCCTTCTTTCTACACTCTTTTCCATATCTCTCTCTTCTGTCTTTTTGTATCTGACTCTAGTGCTCCCTTTAGTATTTCTTGCAGAGCTGGTCTCTTGGTCACAAATTCTTTCAGTGACTTTTTGTCTGAGAAGGTTTTAATTTCTCCCTCATTTTTGAAGGATAATTTTGCTGGATATAGGAGTCTTGGTTGGCAGTTTTTCTCTTTTAGTATTTTAAATATATCATCCCACTGTCTTCTAGCTTCCATGGTTTCTCTGAGAAATCTACACAAAGTCTTATTGGGTTTCCCTTGTATGTAATGGATTGTTTTTCTCTTGCTGCTTTCAAGATCTTCTCTTTCTCTTTGACCTCTGACATTCTAACTAGTAAGTGTCTTGGAGAACGCCTATTTGGGTCTAATCTCTTTGGGGTGCGCTGCACTTCTTGGATCTGTAATTTTAGGTCTTTCATAAGAGTTGGGAAATTTTCAGTGATAATTTCTTCCATTAGTTTTTCTCCTCCTTTTCCCTTCTCTTCTCCTTCTGGGACACCCACAAATGTATATTTGTGCGGTTCATATTGTCCTTGAGTTCCCTGATACCCTGTTCAAATTTTTCCATTCTTTTCCCTATAGTTTCTGTTTCTTTTTGGAATTCAGATGTTCCATCCTCCAAATCACTAATTCTATCTTCTGTCTCTTTAAATCTATCATTGTAGCTATCCATTATTTTTTCTATGTTTGCTACTTTATCCTTCACTTCCATAAGTTCTGCGATTTGTTTTTCAGTTTTTCTATTTCTTCTTTATGTTCAGCCCATGTCCTCTTCATGTCCTCCCTCAATTTATCGATTTCATTTTTGAAGAGGTTTTCCATTTCTGTTCGTATATTCAGCATTAGTTGTCTCAGCTCTTGTGTCTCATTTGAGCTATTGGTTTGTTCCTTTGACTGAGCCATATTCTCAATCTTTTGAGCGTGGACAGTTATCTTCTGCTGCTGGCGTCTGGGCATTTATTCAGATTTCTCTTGGTGTTGGACCCAGCAAGGTTGTAATATTTTTCTGTGAAATCTCTGGGTTCTGTTTTTCTTATCCTGCCCAGTAGGTGGCGCTCGTGGCACCGTTTGTCTGCGGGTCCCACCAGTAAAAGGTGCTGTGGGACCTTAAACTTTGGAAAACTCTCACCGTCCTGGGGGTTCGCTAGCCGAAGCGGCTTGAGCCGGCCCGGGGTCCGAACGCAGGGAGGGTTGCTGGTCGCCGCAGCCAGGGAAAGAGCCCGTCCGAATTTCCTAGTCGGCCCTGGGCAACAAGCGTGGCGGGAGGGCGCCAGTGGCAGCGGCCCGCCCGAGAGAGTGCACGTTCCCCGGGAGTCACGGGTTTGGAAGGGGCCTCCCCACCCGTCACCGTTCTCCGCGGCCTGGGGGTTTCCGATCCAATTCTCTCAGTTGGTCCGGGGGCTGTGCGTGGTGTGGGCGCCAGCCGTCTTTGTTTCAGGGGACCGCCTCTCCAATTCTCCCAGCCGGCCCGGGAAGGGGGAAGGGAGTAACTCCGGCCGCTTGCCACCCCGCCCGGTAAGGCCCGCGCGCCTCGGCGATCTCACCCGAGCTGCTTCTCTCAGCCAGCCAGCCGTTCCAGGATGGGGTACGCTGTCTTTTTTATCTCTGTTGTGGCTTTAAATTAACTAAAAGATGCTTCCCCCTTTGCCACCTACCATGTATTTACCATATTGGAATGATTCTTTCATAACATGTAAGATCATGCCCCACTTCTGCTCAAAAACTTTTAAGGGATTTCCTATCCCTCAGAGTTAAAGCCAAACACTTTAAAATGGACTACAAGCTTTTCATCACCTGGCCCCCCGACTACCTCCTACCACTGCCCCCCTCACTTACTCTGCTCCAGCCATTCCCATCTCCTCACTGTTCTGGAACATACCAGGGAGGTACCAAGGGCTTTGGTAGCACTTGCCATTCTCTGAGTCAGGAAGATATTCCCTTACTCATTTAGTTTCTGCTCAACTGCCTCTGATAAGAGAAATTTTCCCTGTCCATACTCGACTAAATTTTATCCCCCAGCCCCTGCACTACCTTTCACCCTTATGCAGCTGTATTTTTTTTCACAACACTTATGGCTCTCTGACATATTATATAAACAGTACATATTTGTTATTATATTTCTCTCACCTCAAAGGCAAATTTCAGCTCTATGTAGATAGAGACTTTATTTTTTCACTGAAGTATCTCCAAGAGTAGAATGGTCTCTGGTAAATGGTAGACACTCAAGACCTATCTCTTGATTGACTGACTGACTGAATGAATGTCTCACATATTACATTGGTAAAAAAATGGAAAAGATTATTAATACTTAGTGATGGCAAATAAATGGAAAAATAGCATCATATTCTTTTGGTTGGGAGTATCAATTGAGACAATCATTTTAAAGAACCATTTGGCAATTTCAAAATATCCATCAAAAGAAAAAACAAAAATTCTTTGCTCTAACAACTCAACTTCTAGATATTTTTCCCATGAAAGTACTAGGGCAAGTTCACAGAGATATGCCCAATGATTGTCACAGATATATTTTTTTATAATGAAATAAACCAAAGAAAACTTAATTCCCATTAATAGGTTTTGGGGCTTTGGAAAACAGCTTGAAAACATACAAGGCAGATCCAAAAAGTAGATTATAGAACTGTATGAACAGAATGATTCTTCTTACTCTTTCAGATAAAACATTATCCAGATTTACATGTGCAAATGCATATGGATATACTCACACAGGAGGTATCTGAAAGGATGTTACCCCACCAAAGAACAGTGATTATCTCTGAAGGAGAGTGGAAAGGTGACTTTGCTTCCTGATTTAAGTACTTTTGTGCTGAGCGTTCCACCATAAACTACTTTATTTAAAAATCATTTCTAAATGCCACTTGTCTCAGAAAGCCTAAAAGAGCAACAAAGACTTGGCTTGAGGATTGGCTCTGTAATTTACAAGATATGTGGCCTCTAGTAATCAATTTCATCTCTCTAGAAACAAAATCCATCACCTAACTAGGAAGAAGGCAGTATGTGACTCCCACCTGGCTGTACAGTAAAGAAACTTCTGAGATATCAAACCACACTGAAGAGTAATAATAACTGACTAGACAAGACTTTGGAGAGGAGGTTAGCATAATTTTGTTTCGTGTCATTTAGCACTGACATTAATTGGCTCCAAAAGCTTCTTCCCATTTTTACCCAGGATATGAATCAGATGTTTTTTAAGATTGCAGCAGTCAATTTTATCCATCAAGACTTCCCAATCAATGCTTTTACTTGGCAGATATTTGTTTAGGACACTGAAAAGCTTTTCCTCACAATCATGTCCCTATGGCATTCCAATGCCACATTTTAGAGCTAAGTGCTGAGACTTCAGCCACTTGATGTGAGAAGCAATAAATAAAAATGGCTACAGCACTTATCAAATAGAAGGCTCTGTGCAAAATGAAGTAAGAATGCTCAAGCATGCATAAAGAACAAGAGAAACAGTGTAATGCTCCCAGCTTTGGTCCTTAAAATTAGAAGTGGAAGCAGCAGCTATAATTTGAATGTTGGTCTGTCCCCTTCTAAGCATTTTGTGTATCAATTGTCATTGCTGGTTAGGACACGTTTGCTTTTCTTTTCAGTCTCTATCCCCCTGCTTCCACCTTCATTCTCTAATTTTGCTATGCTAATGTTCTGTTTAGCTCCAAAATAGTTAACTGAGTTTTCTCTTTCTCAAGGCCCCTGCTGGAGTCCATCTTCCATCCAACCAAGCATATTCAAGTTTCTACAATACTAATTTCAACATGTCCATCCTCTGCTTAAATGCTTATTAATATATGAAGAATTAAGAGTAACTTTCCTAAACTGGCCCCCCTGCAATCTGATTTCCTCATCTCATAAGAGAAAAGAGTACATTATGTAGTATTGAAAGACCTGGGCTCAATTTTAGCTTCTATGATCTTGTTTGGATTTTTTTTTAACCTCTTTTAGCTTCAATCTTATTTGTTAAATGGGATTAATTGTAAGGTTCAAGTGAATCAAGGCTTATGAAAGCACTCTACATGCTGTAGAAGCAGACACTGTAAATACAATAATGGCACTAAAATTTATAGAGTACTTATAAAACGCCAGGTAGTGTATTAACTCATTCAAACCTCATAGCAACCTAGGAGACCTATTATTATTGCCATAATCAAGGTACATGCAGCTTAAATAATGCCACCTATTTATACAGCCAGACAGTGGCAGACCTGGGGGTCACGTCAGGCAGTCTAGCCCCAGAGTCCATGCTCTTGACCATTTTGCAGCATCGTCATCAGCCATGATAACTGTGTGATCCTAACAAAGGGGTAGCCATTCAGACTTCCATACCCGTGCTCCCTCCTTGATGTTTCTCATCTCGATGATTCTTATGTTTCCCTTTCCCACCCCCTTTCGGCTAAAACCCAATTCTAAATGCTTCATGTATATGCACTGTGATCCACAATCCACATCTTCATGCCCAAGGGACTAAAATATTGCTGTTGGGGCCCATGTCTTATACTTCTGAACCCAATGCAATGCCAAAGCTATAAAAGGTGCTTGATGGGGAATTGTTCAATTGAATTAAAAGTTCTATTCCATTCCCTATGTGTGACGGTTAAGTTCATGTGTCATCTTGGCTGGGTTATGGTGTCCAGTCGTTTGGTCAAACAAGCACTGGTCTGATTGTTATTGTGAGGATATTTCATGGATTCCAACCATTAGTCAGTTGACAGCTTCTACAATTCTCGTAGTTGTGTGAGCCAATTCCTACAATAAATCTCATAATATTTACACATACATTTATATGTAAATATATATTTACTGTGGGTTCTGTTTCTGTGGAGAACCCTGAAGACTATACTAGCCATACCCTATTTCCCATTGAACTAGCTTTTGGCCCTACTAAGTATCCAAACCTATGCTTTTGGTTTAATTCACTTGTATCTTTGCCTGCTTAGCTCTTTCTTGGCCTTCATCACTGGATTTAATCTCCGCCCTCATTGGAACTCCCCAGTGTTTCCATATGGACATGTTTATTTATTCAGCAAGTGATGTAAGCCCTGCATCAACTTTGAAGCGTCCCTTGGTTGCCAGTCAATCCCTGCCCTTGCCTCGGTAATGCTATTACCTGACAAGATCAGTTCTACTGTAAATGAATCATGGTTCTACCTGTGATAAGACTGACTAGACACACAAGGATTGCTCATTCAGAAAAATATCTCCCTAACAGACCTGCCAAGGTGCCTAAAATTCAAATATGACAGCTGTACATTTTCTTATCCCCAAAACAACACAAACATAACATGGGGGCATATTTAAAACATATGCAAATGCACACTAGTTGATCAGGTTAGTGCATTAAGTGGCCATGGGAGTAATACATGGATCTAGACAGCTCTGATGGATGGGAGAAGAGAAGGAATGGTACATATGGCATTTGGATGCAGGAAGTCCAGTAAGGCACTCTGATACATGTATATCTGACTGAAGAAAGGCAGAGCTGTTTGATGAAAATGGAAAAGGGGGGACTCAAAACATAATTCTTGATGTAACACTTTTTCTGAGAATACAGGAATGAAATAGTACACTTTATGATCATTTGATCCACTATAATTTCTAACTTCACATCCACCCTTAATGCTATAATTTTAATATGTTGATGATTATTGCTACTCATTTGATTTTTCATCCTCTCATTCTCTCACTCTGAACCACTCTTACTTCTTTTTCTAGTCTCTGAGATCCTTCAAACATGCTGTTTTCCCTCAGGCCTTGCTTTTCGCTCCTTCAACTCCCCTTGAATGTGAGATGTGTTGGCAAAGAAAAAAATTTAGAGAAAAAAAGGCTTTGACGTGGAATTCATTATTTGCCTGTTCCACAGTTAGTGTGTGTGTGTGTGTGTGTGTGTGTGTGTGTGTGTGAGAGAGAGAGAGAGAGAGAGAGAAAGAGCGAGAGTGAGAGCAAGAGAGAGAGAGAGAGGAGGGAGAATGAGAAAGATTTTGGGGAGAGCAGAGGGGAGAGGGAAAAGGATTATTTTTCTTATGTAATTATATAATATGAGGTTTGGATTTATTTCTTTTCTTTCACTTTTTTCTTTCTCTTCCTTTCCTCCTTCCCTTTTCCTTAAGTTGCTCTGAATTGTAATAAAGGCTAAACAATCTGGCGTTGTATACGATTTGCTCACAAGCTGCCAAGCTGGCTGCAAGGTTTAGTCCTGATGTGATCAAGAATGGCTAGGTTACAAAGCTACTGAAAAAACCGGTTTTCAACAGGAAATAGAAATTTATTAAAATCAGGCCCCCTCGAATACCCTGGGGTTAGGCAGGCTGGCTGCCTGCCAGGGCACCCGGGCTGAAAGACAAGGAGAAGGACAGATATGATCTTGCAGGCCCAACTCAGGCCAGGCTGGGGACAGGCCTGGGGAGCAGCTGTGATACACAGTGAGACTCCCACATGGGGCACCAGAATTATACTTTTCTACTCTCTAGGTGTTCGAAGGAGTGCCATTTGTGGATTCTGGGAGTCAAGAACCCACAAGCCAATATATATTTCCATTTCTCTCTGATTTACTTGTATCTTTTTCCTTAAGAATAAAATGTTAAGAACTTGATGGATTCTTGAGTTCTATTCCAGTAGAGTTTTCTGAGCTTTAGTTACTCCCATCTTTACAATAGGAATAATATCTACTTTAAGAATTATGAACTTAAATGAAATAGCACCCAATAGTTGGCAAATATTGCTATTGTTATCCCCTCTCATTCTAGCCTGGGATACTCAGGACAACCGGCTCTCACAAATACGCCACTGGTTTGGGTCTTACTTCGGTTCAGGAAGAGCTCTCTAGGTTTTTTCCCTGGCACTGTGATAATGGATAACACTTGCTGAGGGTTTACTTGGACCATTTAATCCTTGCAAAAACCCTTGGCTCTTATCTTCACCTCCCAGATTAGGAAACCAGGGAAGAGAGAGGTTAAGTCATTTGATCAAAGCCAATGTTTGTGTGAACCCAGGCAAGGCGGCTTCAGAGCCATCACTTAAGCACTGTGCTATAGATCCAGACCTTTTGTAGGAGGAAGGAAGTTTTAAACATTACTTTTCAGCACATTAGTATCGAACGTATGCTGAGAATATGAGAAAGAACAGATGAAAGACAGATACTGCAGGAGCACTAAGGGACAGAAAGAAGCAGCCCAGAATATTTTCAGGGGCAATAAGCAAGTGCAGCTTATAATCAGGCTTTCACTGGGATGGAGTAACTCTGTAAAGATTTGGGCAAAAGTTAGAGGCCTGAGTCCACAAAATTTCTTCAGACCCCCACTAATTCTTATTAAATAACAATGGAAAAGATTAAATAATAAACAGAGATACCAGTGCACACCAATGAGAGTAAGTATAATGATTTTGTTTCTACCACAAAAGCACTGTCACTGGCTTCTTTTGGCTTGTTGTCCATATAGTTGCATTGTCAAGGAACTTTAATTCATTTAGGTTTTTATGAACACAGGGGATATAACAGTAAAGAAACCACACAAAATTCCAGTATTTTTGGAGCATAAATTCTAGAGGTAGGAGAAACAGAAGTAATTTTCCAGATCTGATTATTTTGATGATTTTGAAAAAATAAATCTATTCTCATTGTAACATGCAAGTGCTGGCTTTTTCTAAATAAAGAAAGATGCTGTTCTTGGCATAAAAACTAGGGACAAGGTGATTCCACTTATAAAGTACAGGCATATTTTTTCATACTACCCATGGCATTATGTGATTATCTGTTATCACACTATCTCTGGTGCCTATTACAAGGCCTGGTTCATGGACAAACAAATGAAGACTTTTTTCTAGGTTTGTATGGATTAGTCTTCCCTTTCTGTGGTCTACTACAAAAATGGTCACAGTTCTTTATGCCATTTGTAATATGGCTTTGTAGCAACACCTATCTGGAGATGGAGTCATCTGCCTGCCCCTCGAATTGGGGCTGAATTTGTCATCTGCTTTGGTTAGTAGGATTTAGCAGAAGTAATGGTGTGCCAGTTCTGAATCCAGGCTTCAAGAGATCTTGAACAGTTTCATTCTGTCTCTGGAAAAGTGACCAGTCACCCTGTAAACAAGCCTGCACTCATCTGCTAAAGAATGACTGGCCAAGGAGAACACAGACTAGCTGTTCTATTTGAGGTCCCCAAGACCAGCAAAAGTTCAGCCAAACTGAAATCTTGACTGCAGACACATGGATAACCCCAGCTGCTATCAGAAGAACTGAGAAGCTGAGTTCAGTCCAGAGTGCCATGGAGTTTTGGGGTAGTTTTTTACACAGCAAAAGTTGCTAATACACTATTTGATCCCTTCCTTTTGTGATCAACAAATCAACCACCACACCCTTGTAAACATTGGGCTTGAGATGGTGGGGGTGCCATCTGTATCTAAAAGTAGATAACTCCAGTCCACAGAAATACTGTACTTGACTTTAGAACAAATTGAACAGATTTCAGAAGAATTATGAGTTGATTTTTAAAAATGAAGAAATTAATATTTTTCTTAAGTTCACAATAGTCCAATATATTTTTTTAATTGGATGACAAAATGAATTCAGAAGACTGTATTTACTTGGACCTAAGTTTCTCAAGCTTCTTGATGAAGTTCAGATTTTGTTATTTCCAAATCTTTCATTTTAAACATAATTATTTCCTATGTTTCTTTTCCAAATAGAGATAAGATATCATTTAGATGCTCTGACCAAAACAAAATAGCATGCTTCTTGGGTTTATTTTTCTGTAAGTTAAGGTTCACTTCCATTTAGCTATCTTGAGAGCATGAGAAAATTCTTCAGATTTTTCTTTGATGAGTTTTCTTTCAATTCTTTTGTCAAATTAATATATTCAAGCCCATGTCAAAGATGATAAAATAATTTTTGAACTTTTCTAATTTTCTCTTTGTACAAATCAGTTTTTTAAATACATGGGACATTGCCCCTGGACAACTATTTTATCATTAAGGCAATCAATTAGGGACCAAGGCTGGAAGGACTGAATAAGTTTCAGAATGCTTTTATTTATGTGGTGAAATCAGTTCTACAATATAGAGCTTTTTTGACATGGCAAAGTCTTGAATGGTGAACTTTACTCCATGCAAAACTGCCAATTCCAGTACCCTGCTGCTTACTGCTTGTAGAGAATTAGCCATACCGCTCTCGATCTTGGAGCCCCTTGTTCTCCCTTGGCCCTCTCTAGGTCTCTTGGCTTCTCAATCAGCAGTTTATGCTGAATGCTGATATAATGATTTTTTTCTGGTGCTACCCTGACTGCTGCTATGTTCTGGTATGATATGGTGTAAGCACATCCTATCCTTGCTTACATGGTAGGTTAGGAGGTATCAATGGGCCATCTACATCATTTAGGCCTACAAATCCTGAAATACAAAACTGGCCTGATTATCCCACAATCCTTTGATTCTAAGCTACTTGTTGACTGGAAAGAAATTACTTCACAGAGGACCTTGTATTAGGACTCTTTTTTATCTGCTGCTTTTATAGAAGTTAAATTGATCCAGGGCACCAAGGATATTTGGTCATCTAACCAAGATATAAATGCCTAGAATTCCTGCGGTCTCTATGACTTGTCACCCACCTCCTTTCAAAGTGAGAAGGATATTTTTGTAAGTGATACATATACATACACACACACACACATATCTTTACTTATTTATCTTCACCCATTCTCTTCCTTATCAACTATTAATGCAATTTTAAATGTTGCAAAGGATATTGTGGCATAAACTACCTATTTAATCAGCAATAAATGATAAAAATGTATACATGAGTTATATTATTAACAGCAATGACTTTAAATATCCTAGCAGTATAGTTTTCTAGCACTGGAGACACTGAGTCATCCTGAGGTAGCCCTTTGTTCTGGAAAAGAGGTAGCAGCTGACATCGCTATCCTTTTCTCATCCCCCTTTCTTGTCTTGAGCACAGAGGTGAAGTCTGGAGTTTCAGCAGCCATCTTGTAATTATAAAGCAAAAAAGGTACAAAGACAAAAGCAAACACCCTAAAAATGACAGAACGGAAAGACAGAAAAAGCCTGATCTTTGATGGCATCATTGTACAACTACCTGAACCAATGGCAGCGATTCCCTACTTCAGGCTCCTTGTTATATGAGAAAAAGGAATCTCTATTTCTTTCATTCTCTGTTAGTCAAGTCTGTCATTTGCAGCTGAATGTGGGGAAAACTTTACTTCTAGTAATCACACAATAGAGAACTTAGAGTTAAAATTTGAACCTTATTCATAGCACTCACTGGTAAAAAAAAAAAAGACTGTAGATTATTTTGGATATATTCTAAATTAAATTATTATATATACATTTAACCAGGACAGTATTTTCATTACATTGTTTGCCTTCAAAATGGGGAGCAATCTGTAATCTTATTATATATGAGTTTATCATCTACAGAAAGCATTTTCCCTATCAATAAAGCATTGTTAATGTGAGCTGGTTGTTGAGATATGTAAAATGCCTTAGGAGATGATCTTGGATGTAATTGTATTTTTTAATGCAGAATTTTTCTAGTAAATATAATTATCATTGGTCTTTATAGTGATCGCTTTTCATTTGGATTCTAGTCTGGTTTATAGAACTTGAAAACTAGATGAAGAGTCAGGGAGTGCATCTGAACATGCAGGCCATGAAGAAAAGTTAAAGGGGCTAGGGTTGGTTAGTAAAGATAGTAGAACGGTATGGAACACCTAAAATTAGCCTTCAGATCTATTAAGGGATATTATTCAGAAAATGAGAGCCAACTGTTCTCCATCTTTTATGATGAGACCCCAAATCAAATAAGTTTATACTTTTGCATCTGGGAATGAGATTAGCCAAAAAGAACTCCCTCCTTGATGCAATGTTCAAAAAATTGATCATGGCAATGAATACACAACTATGTGATGATAGCGTGAGCCATTGATTGTATATCATGTATGGAGTGTTTGTATGTTAAGAACGTTTTGTGAGCTGTTTTATTAATAAAAATATTAAAACAAAAACTCCCTCCTGGAAGGTAGTTAAATATTGAAATAGAATATTTAGATAAGGTTTGGGATCTCATTCTTTGGAAGCAATGGCTTAAGTTTAAATTCTGGGCTCTAAGAAAAAATTTAACCATAAAATTTTGGGTCTCCTTATGCCTGTTGTTAGTTGCTAAATGAACAGAGATGCACAGGATACGGTCTCCTATGATCTCCTGCCTCATGCAGTGTCACTGGGTGTTTACTTTTTAGGGACATGCATGGCCTGTGAGAAGCAAAGAGGCACAGGATGTTTAGGTGTGAGCCTTCTGTCTCTGACAGACCCTGAAGAACTTCCCTCCTGCAGGTAAGAGGTGAAACAGCTCTCAGTAGATGCACTGGTGTCTGGAAGTCATTAAAAAAAAAAAACAGCCTCCTTCTCATCGATGAGAAAGTGGTTTCTGTGTGGTCCTGCCTGAAGGCAGTGGTGAAGACTGATTTCTCCAGATTGGTTCCATGATTCTACCAATGTGCATAATTTGCAAGTTCTGAGTTATTTTTCTCTTAGTAAATCTTTGCTAATAAGTAAACATCCTCCTGGGGAAGTGAGAGCAGTATTTCCACACTCAGGAAATGCTCATGTGCCATACAATCTTTTAAAAGATTAAGAAAACCTGGCACCCCATTTCTATAGAAAATGCAAGAACATCTTGAGTTTAGGGTAGCTAGAACAGCAGCTACCCACTGCCATCTGGTGGCAACGAGTGGTTAAAAACTAAAGTGAATTAAAAAAACATTGCTATAATGACATAAATCCAAACATTACAGGAAATTTAAAGGAATGAAATTAGTTTCCTGCTTCCTTTCTCCATTTTTCTGCTGTGAATGCGTCACGCCTACCGCAAGGGGGTCAGAAAGCCTCACGTTCACCCAGAACCTCAACTTTAGGCTTAACATCATCTCCAAATGAAACTATGCATTCAGTCACCGACCTCCACTAGACAATGTGATACTTTACCATTACCAGATGACCTCACTATTTTAAATAAAGTTTGGATATGTGTCTCAAAGTGCCTTGCACTGATAATCTGATTTATCAGAACTACCTAGGGTATTTAATTAAAACTGCAGATTTCTGGGCTTTAGTTCAGCCCTTCTGAATCTGAATTTCAAATTGCATTGATGAAATGCTGCATTGTATCAATTTACTGGAAGGACGTGAAGTTTGTTTTTTGTTTCATATAGTGCTTACTATGGATCAGGCCCTGTTTGGAATACTTTATTGATAGTAATACATTAATTCATTTAGTCTTCACCACAACCATAGGAACCTAGGCACTCTTATTATCTAGCCTTCACTAATGAGGAAACCAAAGCACAGGACAGTTAAGAAACTTGCCCTAGGTCACACAGCTAGTAAGGGCAGACCCAGGCAGTTTGGCTCCAGAATCTGAGCTCCTGAGCAGCACACCATGCCACCTCTCCTTGGTTAAATAGTAGGAAGTGTTGTCAACTGGAATATAAGAACAAAAGCGCTTCTGTTTTGGCCTTCATATATTTCAATATTTTTTTATTTGTATGTAAAAACAGAAAATATGAATATAACTATAGCTTGGCAATGAAAACTTTCTATGATATATTAGGGGATGTTAAAATGAGATATTCCTGTTTTTAATTCTCTTGTAAAATCAAGATTTTTACACGATCTTAACCATACAGCTGGATGGCTGAGGATGATGAGGATGGACCATCATGATGCTGATACTGACGGCGAACATTTATTGATACGTAAAGTGCCTTTTCAAGGATTCTCCCTCCATTTTTCCTTGTAATAACTCTATCATCATCTCTATTCAACCAATATAAAACCTGAAATTTTGAAAGATTAAGTAATTTGTCCAAAATCACAGCTTAGCAACTGGCCAAGCCAGGGTATGATCAGAAGATACGTTCCTCTCTGAAAGTACACATGTATTTTTAAAAGAAAATTTGTACTAAAAGGGAGGATTCATTAAGTTGCATGTGGCAAAGTCCCCACTAGTCTCTTTCAAAGGGGAAAAAAACAGTATCCAAACCTCAGAAAGGGCAAGGATGCCTGTCCCTGACTCTAATTTATTCCAAATCCTGTCTCTGTCTACTCTTGCACTCCTCCCCCCATATCTCTTTGCTTCTATGTTTTTCTCTAAAACAAAGTCTTTTTCTAACCATTGGGAATATAGTCATTTTAGCTCTGAACTCAAACAGTTTCCCACATGGGGAAAGAGTTTCTCTTTCTTTATTCTTAAAAAGTCCTGGAAACTATTAGAATCTACCCAGCTTGTAGATCTGAACTCCACAGAGATTGTTGCCAGGATTGAGGGGTGTGCTCCCAGAAGGGGAGTGAATCAGACTCAATGAATGGAGAAATCACTGGAACGGGTGGTCCCTACACCTACCCCACAAACTGTTTTATGCTTTTTAATCCCAATTAATTTTAAATAGGGAAAATTTCAAGTAATAGAACAAATTAAATTTTAAAAGTCAAGCCATTCTATGGTGTTTCACATCTGAAACAACCAAATATCCAGACATATATAAACAATAGTTTGAGACACTAGATATCAGACAATGAAGACAGTGATCTTTAAGAGGTGGGATGAGCCGATTCTGATTATTATCCCAGCTTACTTCCTTGAAAGAGTTCAGGTCACAGTGCAGGGAGGGTAAACCCAGGTCAAGCCTGGAGGGCTCCTTGAGTTGAGGAGCCCAGGGAGACCAAGACTGCTAGAGTACACAGGTCAGGATATGGAGAGAAAAGAGCTGCATAAAGCAAGAACTCCATCAAACTACAAAGCCTTCTGGAGTATTCTATAGAGTACTGATCTTAGGCCTGGGAAGGAACCACCCAAAGGTCTAGAGGGAACCTTACCTATAGGCTCATAGGGCTTCTAATACTGTCTGTTCCTACCAGCCAGTCTCATAGTTTATGGGCACAGGTTAGAGCTCTCAGGCTGGTCTCGACTCAGTAATGGGGATTTATCAGCCCTAGATTAAACATTGCTGTAGTCCTGTTGAAATGAACAAATTGTTTTAAGTAACTTCTCAGAATAAATCTCAGGAATATTCATGGGACTTCATAAAAATCCAGCATCCTAAAAGATAAAATTCATAATGACAGGCATCAAATCAAAGGTTACCAGGCAAACAAAGAACCAAAAAGGAGAAAAATTAGTCAATCAAAACCAATCCAGAACTCTTACAGAAGACAGAATTACCAGGCAAGGATATTAAAACAGTTATTAGAACTGTATTCCATATTTTAAAGAAATTAAGTAGAGACATGTTGACCTTCTAGAGATGAAAACTATTTTAACTGAGATAAAAAAGACATTGAAGGGATAATGGCAGATTATACATTGTAGAAAAAAAGTTTAGTAAACTTGCAGTTACAGAAATAGAAACAATCCTAAAATGAAACAGAGGGGAAAAATAGTTTTTTTTAAAAGTGAGCTATGGGAGAGTGGTACGACAGTGGCTTAGTGGCAGACTTTTTCACCCGCCATGCCAGAGACCCAGGTGCAATTCCTGGTGCCTGCCCATGTCAAAAAAAAAAAAAAAAAAAAAAAAAAGTGAGCTATGGGACAACTTTTAAGAAGCCTGGTGTACTTATAATTAGAGTCCCCTAAATAGAAGAAGAGAGGAGACAGGAAAATACAATTTGAAGAATTAAAAACTAAACTTTTTCCAAATTTGATGAAAACTATAAACCCACTGATCCAAGAATTTTAATGAACCCCAAACATGAAGAAAACTGAACTAAAGCACAACATAACTGATTTCTCTGAAAGCCAATCATAAGGAAAATACCCTCAAAAACGGCCAGCGGGGGAAAACAAAGACATGTTATGTTTGAAGGAACAAAAATAAGGATATTTCTTATCAGAAGCAATGTGAGAAGACAGTGGAATAGTATCAGTAAAGTACTGAAAAGAAAATCTGTCACCCTAGAATTTCATACGTCATGAAAGTATCTTCCAAAATTGAAAAACTTTTCTCAGACATTTAAAAAGCTAAAATAACTCATCACCAGCAGACCTACACTACAATAAATGTTAAAGGAAGTCATTCAAGCAGAAAGAAAATGTTACTTTTTTTCCTGAATCTACATAAAGGAATGAAGAACATCAAAAATGGCAATGAAAAGGGTAAATATATAAGTTTTTTCTTATTATATAAATCTCTTCAAAAGATAAATGACTTCTTAAGCAACAACAACAAAAAATAATAATATAGTATGGGGTTATAAAATATACTTAATTAAAATGTATGCCTACAATAGCAGAAAGGCCAGGAACGGAGAAATGGAAGTTCAAGATCAAACTGGTATAACATCACTTGAAGGTAGACTGTAATATAGTAAATGTGTATACTATACTATAAACCCTAAAGCAATCATGTTAATAACAAAAGTTATAGCTAATAAGAAAATAAAGGAGAAAAAAATAGAATTTAAATATTCAATCCAAAAGAAGGTAAAAAAGGAGGAAAAAGGAAACAGAATAAACAGAACAAAGAAAAAGCAAATCTAGCAAGACTTTAAGCTTAAACCTAAACATACTTATAATCAAGTTAAATGTAAATTGTCTCCACCCCAATTAAAATGCAGAGATAATCAGACTGAATAAGAGAGCAAGACCCAATTACATGCTGGTTATAAGAAATGCATTTTACATATAAAGATACAAATAGGTCAAAAGTAAAAGGATAGAAAAATATATGCTAACACTAATCAAAAGAAAGCTGAGTTGCTAATCATTATCAGATAAAGTAGATTTCAAAGCAAACAAAGTCATGCCATAATGATAAATGGACCCATTCTCCTACATGTTTACACACCTAATAACAGAGTTTCAAAATACAAGAAGCAAAAACTGAGAGAATGGGAGAAATGGATTAATTCACAACTACAGTTGGGGAGTTCAAAACTCCTCTCTCCATAACTGATAGAACATGCAGACAGAAAATCAGTGAAGATATAGAAAACCTGAACAACAATTAACCAACTTGGCCTAATTGATATGTATAGAACTGCACCAGTTTGAAACTGTCGTGTACCCCAGAAAAGCCATGTTCTTTCATCTTCATTCAATATTGCTGGGTGGGATCTTTTTTATTGTTTCCATGGAGATGTGACCCAATTATGGATGGTAATTTTTGATTAGGTGGTTTCCATGGAGATGTGTCGTCACCCATTCAAGGTGGGGTTGCTTACTGGAGTCCTTTAAGAGGGAACCATTTTGGAAAAAGCTTCAGTGCTGTCAGAGCCCACACAGCCAGAGACCTGTGGAGATGAGGAAGGAAAATACCCCTGGGGAAGATGTTTGAAACAAGTAGCCAGAGACCCCAGCAGATGCCAGCCATGTGCCTTCCCAGCAGACAGAGATGTTATGGACCAATCAGCCTTTTTTGAACCAAGGTATCTTCCCCTGGATGCTTTAGTATGGACATTTTTATAGCCTCAGAACTATAAACTTACAACTTAATAAATTCCCTTTTAAAAGCCATTCCATTTCTGGTATATTGCATTCTGGAAGCTTTAACAAACTAAAACAAGAACTACCCACTCAGCAGCAGAATACATGTCTTTCAAATGTACATGGATCATTTGCCAAAATAGACCATATTGTGACCTATTGACCAGGTATCAATAAATGCAGAAAGAATCAATTTATACAAAATATGATCTCTTTCAATGTAGAATTGCATTAGAAATCCATAACTGAAAGATTTCTGGAAAATCTTCAAATACTTGGAAAGAAAACACTTCTAAATAATACATGGATCAAAGAAGAATAAAAAAGGAAATTAGAAGTATTTTAATTGAATGGAAATGAAAATATATCACATAAAAACTAGAGGAAAGTTGGCAAAACAGTGTTTAGGGAGGAATTTATAGTACTAAAATTCTGTATTAAAAAGGAAGAAAGGTCTCACATCAATGACCTCAGCTTCTACCTAAAGATATTAAGGGAAAGAAGGGGTAAATTAAACCCAAAATAAGAAGAACAAAGGAAATACTGAAGATTGAAGTAGAAATCAATAAAATGAAAAACAACAGAGAAAATGAAAACAAACCTCATTCTTTGAGAAGATCAATAAAATGATAAACCTCTAAACTTTTTAAAAGTCAAGTATATCCAGGATGACCGGTGTTTTAGTTTGCTAATGCTGCCAGAACATAACACACCAGAAATGGGCTGGCTTTTATAAAGGGGATTTATTTAGTTACCAATTTACAGTTCTTCCAAGGAAAGGCAGGTAGCTTTCATCTGAGTTCCTCCATCATATGGGAAGACACATAGCAATGTCTGCTGGACTTCTCTCCCAGCTTCTGGGTTCAAATGGCTTTTCCCTGTGTGGTTCCTTTCTGCTTCTTCAAGCATCTGGGTCTGAGCCAGCTCTGAGCTGCAGCATGCTGGGCTGTGCTGAGCTGTTTCTCTTTCATCTGACCTCTCCTTTTAAGCTTCACTCATTGCAGATTGCAAATGTAATCAGCCATAAGTCAATTTCACATGCTGATGATTTAAGTCCACAGTAACAGAACAACTAGGCACCATCACTTGGCCAAGTCGAATGTGAACCTAACTACTACAACCAGGAAAAAAAGAAAGAAGATTAACTTTGGGTATTTGTGTGACACCTGAGACTCAGAGCTAGCACTCTGCAGCTATGAATCAACATTACCCATACAACAACTGTGACCAGACTTCATTTAGAGATATGAATGAAGCTGGTCCTGGTAGGATTAATGTAAAGCAGACTAAAGGATAAGAGATGATACTGATTGTATTTTAAAACTTCAACTTCTGTGTGAGGCCAAAGGAAGAGATGTTTATTTGGTGCAGAATTTATATTTTTGGTAGCACACTACCTAACCTAACTTGTATGGTCAGCTTATTTGAATGCATAATTTCACAGAACCTTGAATAGGGAGTGAGGCCTTGTTTATTTGTACAGGCTGGTGCAATGCCCTGATACATCCAAGAGCAATCAGGAAAGATTAAAAAGTATTTCCAAAGTCCTCTTGAGAACTGGAAAAAAAGGTGGAAATATTAAACCTCCCCACCTGGGGAAGACCTGATATTCTCCAAGCACTGGGAACTGCCAATTTGATGGGCCAGGCCCTCAATCTTGGGGCTTGCCCTTATGAAACATTCCTGCAAAAGAGAAGCTAAGCCTACTTATGATTATGGTTGAGTCACCCCCAGAGAATTTATTTGTTGCCCAGATGTGGCCTCTTTCTCTAAGCCAACTCCAAGGTAAGCTCACTGCCCTCCTCCCTGCATGGGACATGATTCCCAGGGGTATAAACCTCCCTGGCAATGTGGGACATGACTCCAGGCATCATGGGAGTGAGAAAACCTTCTTGACAAGGGGGAAAGGGATAAGAAACAAAATAAAGTTTCAGTGGCTGAGAGATTGCAAATAGGGCCAAGAGGTCATTCTAGAGGTTATTCTTATGCAGTATATAGATATTCCCCTTCAGCTTTTGGTATTGGAGTAGCTACAATGAAATACCTGACACTGTTGAACAGTAAATCCAATAGCCTTGATTCTTGAAGATGGTTGAATAACTATAGAGCTTTTAAGGTGTGATAGTGTGATTGTGAAAACCTTGTGACTGACACTCCCAGTGTATGGATAGATGAGTAAGAAAAAAATAAATAAATAAATAATAGGGGGAGGTGGATATGAGATGTTTTGGGTGCTCTTTTTCACCTTTTTACTTCTTTTTTTTTTGGAGTAATGAAAATATTAAAAAATCTATTGTGATAATGAATGCACAGCTTTATGATGATGCTGTGAATCACTAATTGTAAAATTTGGATGATTATATGGTATGTGGATATATGATATACCTCAATAAAATTGCATTACAAAAAAACATTTTTAAAAAAGGGAGTGAAGGTTTAAGTTACCAAAATAGGAATGACAGAAGTAAAATCATTATATAGTTTACAGATATTAACAGGACAATAAGAGTATATAATAAACAATTTTATGACAAAAGAAGTTAACCATTTAATGAAATGAACAAATTCCTTAAAAGACAAAAACTACTACAAGAAGAAATAGATGACCTAAATAGCCAAATACCTATTTAAAAAATTAAAGTGTAATTAAAAGCCTTCCCACAATGAAAATTTCAGAGCTAGACAGCTACACTGGTGAATTCTACCAAACATATAAGGAAGAAATAATATCAATTCTACCAAAACTCTTCCAGAAAACTGAAGAGGGACTTCTTCCCAATTTATTCTATAAGGACAATATTATGCTGATAGCAAAACCAGACAAAGACATTTCAAGAAAAGAAAATCATGGCCAACTTCCCTCATAAATATAACGTGAACATTCCAAACACAATTTTAACAAATTAAATTGACATTATATAAAAGGATAATAAACCATAACCATTCTAGGAATGATTTAATATTTAAAAAATCAACCTAATTTACTATGAAATAAAATTAGAAAGAATTAAAAACAGTTAAAAAAAACTATATGATCATTTCAATAGATGCAGTAAAAGCATTTGACAAAATCTTTCATTCATGATAAATGCTCACAACAAATTAGAAACAGTAAGAAACATCCTCAACCTATTAAAGGTTGCCTTGGGAAAAAAATTTACAGAAAACATCATACTTAATGAAAAAAGCCCGAATGCTTTCCCCTCAAGTTCAGGAACAAAAGAAGATGTCCACTTACATTTCTTTTCACTATTGTACTAGGGTACTAGCCACTGAAATATGGTAAGAAAAAGAAATAGAAATGCATAAAAATTGAAAACGAAGAAGCAAAATTGTCTTTATTTGTAAACAACACGATTGTCTATTTAGGAATTCTGGTGAAATCTACAAAAAAGCTACCAGAACTAATAAATGAGAATAGCAATGTTGTAGGATACAAGATCGACATGCAAAAAATCAACTGTATTTCTATATACTAGCAAAGAACAATTGGAAATGGAAACTTAAAATTCTTTTATTTAAAATGTAACAAAAATATGAAATACATAATGAAAATTCTGACAGGAGATGTGCAACTTGTGGGCAACTGAAAACTGCAAAACACTGTTAAGAGAAATTAAAGAAGTTCCAAATCAATGTAGAGTTCATGAATAGGAAGATTTTAATAGAATTGTGAATTCTCCCTGAATTGATCTGTAGATTCAAGGAAAACCTAACCAAAATCACCATATGATTTTTTTTGTAGAAATTGATGAGCTCATTCTAAAATTCAAATGGAAATGCAAAAGGTCTAGAACAGCCAAAACAATTTTGAAAAAGAACAATGTTGAAGGGCTAACATTATCTTATTTTAAGACTCATTATAAAGCTCTATAATTAGACAGTATGGTATTGGTGTAAAGATAGACAAATAGATCAATGAACAGAAAAAACAAAAGTAGATCTACATATATATGGATAACTGATTTTCAACGAAGTCACTAAGACAATTCATAAGAAAACGACAGTCTTTTCAGCAAATGGTGCTGGGACAATTGGGAATTCTGTATGCAAACTGCCCCTCTTCAACCTTGGACCCATTCTTTGTACCATAAGCAAAAACTAGTTTTTTGCTTATGGTACATGGGTCTGCTCCTAGGTATTTACTTAAGAGAAAATAAAGTGTATGTTCATGCAAAGACTTGTACACAAATGTTCATATCATCTATATTATATTTTCTATCGCTACATAACAAATTACCATTAATTAACAGCTTAAAACAGCATGCATTTATTATCTCACAGTTTCATGGGTCTATTAGATCATAGACCTACATGTAAAATTATAAAACTTCTACAAGAAATGAGAAAATTTTTTTTGACCTTGGATCAGGATTTTAAAAATACAACACCAAAAGCACTATCCATAAAAGAAAAAAAAAGATAAAGTGGACTACTGTGAAATGAAAAAATGCTCTTTGAAAGGTACTGTTAAGAGAATGAAAAGATAGATGACAGACTGATAACTTGTCTGAAAATCATATATTTGCAAACCACTTATCTGATAAAGGATTCACATTTGTAATACATAAAGAATTCTCAAATTTCAGTAAAAAGAAAACAAACAACCCAATAAAAATGGGCAGAAGAGTTGTACAGATATTTTACCAAAGATGATATAAACATGTCAGAGAAGCACTTTAAAAGATGTTCATCATCATAGTTGGTAGGGAAATTAAAGCAAAGACCACAATGAGATGCCATTACACACCTTTTAGAATGGCTAATGTGTGAAAAACTGACTATAACAGGTGTTGGTGGGAATGTAAAATGGTAAAACTAATTTGGAAAACGATTTGGCCTTTTCTTTAAAAGTTAAGCATATATCTTCTACATGACACAGCCATTTCTGCTCCTAGATATATACCTAAGAGAAAATAAAGTGTATGTCCATGCAAAGACTTGTACACAAATGTTCATATCAACTATATTATATTTTCTATTGCTGTATAACAAATTACCATTAACTAATAGCTTAAAACCTCATGCATTTATTATCTCACAGTTTCATGGGTCGGGAGTCTGGGCTTGACTTAACCGAGTGCTCAGAATCTCACAAGGCTGCAATTAAGGTGTCAGCTTGGCTGTGTTCCTTTCTGGAGCTCAGGGACTTTTCCAAACTCACACAGTGGTTGGCAAAATCCAGTTCCTTGTGGTTGTAGAACCAAGGTGTCTGTTTTCAAAATCTCTCGCCAGTCCTCTAAAACAGATTTAAATAACATAATCACAGAAATGACTATGCCTTCATTTTTGTCATATTCCAGTGGCTATAAATAAGCCACAGGTTCACCCCACACTCAAGGGTAGAAATTATATAAGAGTCTGATCCATGTGGATGTATCAGCTGTAGCAGTTTTTATATTTGTAACAACCCAAAACTGCAAACAACTAAAATATCTATCAATGGGGAATGGATAAACAAATTGTGGTATATCTATACAGTTGAATACTACTCAGCAATTTTTAAAAAATGATATATTTGTAACATGAATGATTCTCAAAATAAGTATGATAAGTGGAAGAAAACAGACAAAACAAATTCATACAAGATGATTCCATTTATAAAAAATTGTAGAAAATGCGAACTAATCTATAGTGACAAAAGGGGCAGGCAAGAAGGGGTAGGAGGAAAGGATTACAAAGGAACAGAAATAAAATTTGCTCATAATCTTGACAGTTGTAATGGTTTCTTAAGTAAAAACAGGCTAAATTTATCAAATTGTAGACTTTAAATAGTTAAATTTATCATATATTAGTCAAACTCCAGTAAAGCTGTTTAAAAACCTAATGTCTTCATCCAGAATCAACTCTCTCAAGATATTCTTTCTGTTAATAAAAACTTCCATTTTTGTTACTTCTGAATTAACCAGCTTTCTTACTTTTCCAAGTTTATTTTTTTAAACAGCAGATTCTAAGACAGTGGAAACAGGAACTTTTATTTGAGATGGAGAAATTGTGGTACCTGTTGGTGTGAGGGCTTCTATATTATGGAAATTCTCTAAGAGAGAATCTACCTGGCTAGGCTTACACTTTGAAGACTTAATGAAAGAGTCAGATAAGAACAGCCAATTTCCGGTTCCTCAAAAAGCTGAATATAGAATTGCCAAATGACCCAGCAATACCATTGCTAGGTATCTACTCAGAGGACTTAAGGGCAAAGACACAAACGGACATTTGCACACCAATGTTTATAGCAGCATTATTTACAATTGCAAGGAGATGGAAACAGCCAAAATGTCCATCAACAGATGAGTGGCTAAACAAACTGTGGTATATACATACAATGGAATATTATGCAGCTCTAAGATAGAATAAACTTATGAAGTATGTAACAACATGGATGGACCTTGAGAACATTATGCTGAGTGAGACTAGCCAAAAACTAAAGGACAAATACTGTATGGTCTCACTGATATGAACTGACATTAGTGAATAAACTTGGAATATGTCGTTGGTAACAGAAACCATCAGGAGATAGAAATAGGGTAAGATAGTGGGTAATTGGAGCTGAAGGGATATAGACTGTGCAACAGGACTGGATACAAAAACTCAGAAATGGACAGCACAATACTACCTAACTGTAATGTAATTAGGTTAAAACACTGAATGAAGCTGCATGTGAGAATGATAGAGGGAGGAGGGATGGGGACATAAATGAAATCAGAAAGAAAGATAGATGTTAAAGATTGAGATGGTATAATCTAGGAAAGCCTAGAGTGTATAATTATAGTGAAATGTACAATGTACAAATTTTAAAAATGTTTTTGCATGAGGAAGAACAAAGGAATGTCATTATAGCAGGGTGCTGAAAATAGAAGATAATCAATACTTTAAAATGTCACCTTATGTGTGAGACTAAAGCAAAAAATGTTTGTTACAAAATTTAGATTTTGACTAGAGCATTTCCTAATATAACTCATGTAGATAGTTTGATTGAATGTCATAAGTACTTAGAATCTCAGGTAGCACATGAGATTTTGTTGGTTTGCCCAGAGTGATCCCCCAATGAATCCCAGAATGATTTGATCAGTGACTGGACTGGAAAAGTATTTGCAAGCCCCCTTTGGGGAATGGTGAGAGTGGGGAGAAATTCAACTTCCCCAAGTTGAATTCTTGATATTCTCACAAGTAGTGTGGACAACCAAAGCTATAGGCTGAGCCCCCAGGCTTGGGGTTTATTCACATGAAACTTAACCCCACAAAGGATAGGTCAAGTCTACTTAAAATTTAGGCCTAAGAGTCACCCCCAAGAGCGCCTCTTTTGTTGCTCAGGTATGGCCCTTCTCTCCAGCCAACATGACGAGCAGTCTCACCACCCTCCCCCTCTCTGCGTGGGACATGACTCCCAGGGGTGTGGACCTTCCTGGCAACGTGGGACAGAGATCCTAGAATGAGCTGAGACTCAGCATCAAGGGACTGAGAAAAGCCCTAGAATGAGCTGAGAATTAACATCAAGGGATTGAGAGAAACTTCTCAACCAAAAGGGGGAAGAGTAAAATGAGACGAAGTGTCAATGGCTGAGAGATTCCAGAGTTGAGAGGTTATCCTGGAGGTTATTCTTATGCATTAAGTAGATATCACCTTGTTGTTCAAGATGTAGTGGAGAGGCTGGAGGGAATTGCCTGAAAATGTAGAGCTGTGTTCCAGTAGCCATGTTTCTTGATGATGATTGAACAATGATATAGCTCTCACAATGAGACTCTGTGAATGTGAAAACCTTATGTCTGATGCTTCTTTTAGCTAGTATATCAACAGAAGAGTAGAACATACAGAATAAAAATAAATAATAGGGGGAACAAATGTTAAAATAAATTCAGTTTGAAATGCTAGTGGTAAATGAAAGCGAGGGGGTAAGGGGTATGTTATGTATAATCTTTTTTTTCTCTATTATCATTTTATTTCTTTTTCTGTTGTCTTTTTATTTCTTTTTCTAAATTGATGCAAATGTACTAAGAAATGATGAATATGCAACTACGTGATGATATTAAGAATTACTGATTGTATATGTAGAATGGAATGATATCTTAATGTTTTATCTGTTAATTTTTTTTAATTAATTAAAAAAAGTTAAAAAAAAAAAGAACAGCCAATTTCAATATAATTTAGCTAAGATACATGTAGGGTGCTTTGGGACCCATAGGGAGATTGACATTTAGCCAACCTGTGTGAAATGCAGAAGTAGCTTGTGGAGGTGATGCTTGAACTGAACTTTACGGGATGAAGAGGAGTTACCCAGTAGAGAAGGGAAAAATGATTTTAACAGAAAAAATATTGTAAGCGAAGACAGAGGAGCAGAAAAGAGCATGGTGTATGTGAGTACCTATAAAGGACTTGTGTATTAGTCAGGGTTCTTTAGAGAAACAGAACCAATAGAAGATATCTGTAAATATGTGGGAATGGAAGAGTCCAAAATCCATAGGACAGGCTCTGAAGCTGACAGCTCTGATTAAGGGTCTGGACGAACTCCACAGAAGAGGCTCACTAGCTGAAGAAGCAGTGAAAAAGTCTCTCTTCTTCCTTAAAAGTCCTCAACTTATTGGATTATCTCGTCTGTGGGAGACACACCTTATCTGATCACAGATGTAATCAGTACAATCCAGTGATTGATGATTTAATACACCAGCCTTCTGGCTGATCAACCAGCCATGAAGTATCCTTGCAGCAGCAATTGGCCAAGTTGATACCAGAATCTAACCATCACAACTTGGTAATATTAGACACAGTGGCAGAAAGGATGGAGAAGATGGGTGAAAACTGGCTCATGTGGGCATTATGATTTAGATATTTTCTATTAGGAAAGTTGTCTCTGAATTATTTTAGGAAGGTGAGTCATGTAATCATAGAAAAGATAATCTCATTTATAGATTTAAAAGACTTCATAATGGAAAACAGTGGTGAGGATACAGAAGAGAAAATGGACCTGAGACATCTAAAACACAATACTACAAGTCCTGTACAAGTCCTTTCATTTAATTGGTCATTAAATGAAGGAAAGAAGTCTACAATTATTCCCAAGGTTTTATCTTGGGGCTTTTTCATTAATTGGAAGCAGAGCATAACAGGCAAGAGAAGGCCGATCCAGAGAAGGAAGAGAAGGAGGAAATAAGGTAGGTTGGGGCATGCTAAGTTACAGATCCTTAGAAGACTTTGAAGTGAAGATGAGATTTTGGGCAGGTGGGAAAAAAGGTTCAGTGAATGAGAATATGGGTGGATGTTAAACCTCTGAGAATAGTGAGACTGCCCAAGAAAAATACGTAGAAAAGAGTACTAGGCTGGAATTCAAAAGAATCTTTCACCAAGGGCTGTAGGTAAAAAGGAAATTCCTGTGGGAAACACCCAGAATCAAGAGTCAGAGATGTTCTGAGGGTAATTAAATAAACTATCTTGAGTTACTAATGTCTCTATTCCAAAGACTTGTTCTCTACCCTCCCATCCCCTGCCTTTCCCCATAACCCCTCCTCCATTCCCAGGCCCTATGGCTGCAGGAAAAGAAAACAAAACGTATAACTTCTATGTCCTGAAATAAAGTGATTAATTAAATATAAAGTATATACATGGGACATTACTCCTACAGGTGTAAATCTCCTGGCAACATGGGACAGAACTCCCTGGTTGAGGTGGGACCCAGCATCATGGGATTGAGCAAGCCTCTTTGATCAAAAAGGTGAAGAGAGAAATGAGACAAAATCAAGTTTCAGTGGCTGAGAGATTTAAAGCAGGGTTGAGAGATTATCCTGGAGATTATTCTTATGTATTACATAAATATCTGTTTTTAGTTTGTGGGGTATTGGACTGGCTGGAGGGAAGTACCTGCAACTGTTTAACTGTATGCCAGTAGCCTTGATTCTTGAAAATGATTGTATAACTATGTAGCTTTTACAATGTGCCTATGATCGTGAAAACCTTGCGTCTGAGGCTCCTTTTATCCAGGGTATGGGCAGATGAGTAAAAAAACACGGATAAAAATACATAAATAAATAGGGGGAATAACGGGTAAAATAAATTGGGTAGATTGAAATACTAGTGGTTAATGAAAGGCAGGGATAAGGGGTATGGGATGTATGAGTTTTTTCTTTTTTCTTTTTATTTCTTTTTCTGGAATTACGCAAATGTTCTAAAAATGATCATGGTGATGAATATACAAATAAGTGATGACATTGTGAGCCACTGATTGTATACCATGTATGGACTGCATGCATGTGAAGATACGTCAGTAAAAATATTAAATATATATAAAGGATAAAATATAATATGTAGAAGGTGATATCAAAGACATATTTTTGATTGACTGCCATGGTTTCTTTGGGTTTGATTTCTTGGCAATTGCAGTTTATCTGTTTACTGTTCTCATGTTTGTGCTACTAGAATGAAGCCAGAGAGGAACTGGCATCCAGGTCCTTGTTGGCATGATCAGCTGCAGAACATATCTCTCAACTTACATTCTTTAGTTTCACTGACATACAGAATGGGCCATTCAGAATGATTCCTTTATTGGATGTAAAAGGAACTCTCTTAATTGTTATCAAATAGAGTGGGGATTGTGAAGTTGGCTGTTGGCTATACTATGGTATCGACAAAAGGAAGGGAGAACACTAGGAGAGTTGACAGAATTCTGCGGTTCTGGTCTGGGGCGGGGGGTGATTAAAAAAGTGCCAGGAACTACAATCAGCTGGGGACCCTATTGTCTGAACTACCACAGACAGACTTATTAACATCTAGCCATCCAGGGAAGAACCAAGGGAAAAGAGTACATGTAATTGAACGTTTTGGTTCTTTCCTAGAAACTAAAATCATCTTTCCTTGAAATGAGAAAGAGACAATTTAATAAGCAGATCTAAGGAAGGAATATGTACATGTATGAAATTTGTTGGGAGAGAGGTATATGTATAGTTTGGTAAGTCTCAAAAAAGGTTCTTCAAAAAAGAAGGTAAGGCAAAAAACATTTGAAAAAGAAATGTTCAAAGGTACAGTACCAAAGATAAATGTCAATAATAGGGGGAAATAAGGAGTGTGGGATTTTTTTTCTTCGGAAGAAATGAATATGTTTTCATATTAGCTATAGTGGTGAATGCATAACTATGTGATTATACCAAAAGCCACTGATTGTACACTTAGGATGGATTGCACAATGTGTGAATAAAATTGTTACAAAAGAATAGGGGAGATGAGCAGTATGGGATGTTCTGGGTTTTCCATTTTTTATTGATATATATTATATATTCACATACCATGTAATCATCCAAAGTGTATGATCAGTGGTTCACAATATCATCATATAGCTGTGCATTTATCATCACAATCGACTTTTTTTGTTGTTTTTGGGAAAATTACATATATACCACAAATTTCAAAGCATATCACAACAATTAATTGTAGAACAGATTTCAGAGTTTGGTATGGATCACAATTCCACAATCTCAGGTTTTTATTTCTGGCTGCTCTAAGATATTGGAGACTAAAAGAAACATCAATATAATGATTCAGCAACCATACTTGTTTATTAAACCCTACTTTCTCTGTGTAACTCCACCATCACCTTTACTCTTTCTCCCACTCTAGGGGTCTTTTGGCTATGCCCAGTCTAACTTTTTCATGTTGGAAAGGGCTGTCAGTAATATGGGGTGGGGGATGGAACTAGTTGTTGTTCTGGAGAAGCTGGCCCCTCTGCATTTCGGGATTTATCTGGTCCAGGAACCCATTTGGAGATCGTAGGTTTCTGGAGAGTTACCCTAGTGCATGGAACCTTTGTATAATTTTATATATTACTCTAGGTATTCTTTAGGATTGGCAGTAATGGTTTCGGTTGGTGTTTGGCAAGCTATGATAGGTAGCAAGGTCTAACTAAAGCTCATGTAAGAGTGGCCTCCAGAGTAGCCTCCCAACTCTATTTGAACTCTCTCAGCCACTGATACCCTATTTGTCACATTTCTTTTTCCCTGTTGGTCAGGATGGCATTCTTAATCCCATGGTGCCAGGGCCAGGCTCATTCCTGGGAATCATCTCCAGTGCTACCAGGGAGACTTTCACCTGTGGATGTTATATCCCATGTAGCAGGGAGGGAAATGATTACACTTGCAGAGTTGAGCTTAGAGAGAGAGAGGCCACATCTGAGCAACAAAAGAGGTCCTCTGGAAGCGACTCATAGGCATACCTATAGGTAGGCTAAGCTTCTCCACTTCATACATAAGCTTCACAAGAGCAAGCCTCAAGATCAAGGGCTTGGCCTATTGATTTGGGTGTCCCTAATGTTTGATACAGTATCAGGGGTTTTCCTGGTGGTAAAGCTTAATAGTTCTGTATTTTTTCTCTCATCCCTCAAGGAACTTTGCCAATATTTTGTGATGATCTGCTTAATAAACCCTGGGATTTATCCAGGCATTACATTAAGCTATACAGGATTAAAGGCCCTCATTCTTATTCTGTGCTCCCTGTGTTTGAATTGTTTAAATGATACATCCAGACAGGTTGTTAGATAATGTGCTACAGAAAATTTAGGTTCTGGACAAAATCAACCTTTCTTCCTTTGGACAAAAAATAGATGAAATTCTAAAATATAGGCAATGTTTTCCTTACCCTTGTATTCGGAATTACCTTAATCCTGACCTGATTGGCTTCATTCTTATCTCTAAATACCAGGTTACACATATATAAAACAGCCTCTCAAAGTCCAGAAATAACAGTTACTGCTCGGGACTAAATGTGACTACTATAAGAGCTTAAAACCTAGGCCCCTGTTTTCTTATAAGTATTTTCTAAGTGAGACAATACAATATTTCCTCTTTTGTCTCTGGATTATTTTGCCTCACCAAATGTTCCTCAGGTTCATTCACAACATCGCAAGCTTCACAACTTCGTTCCTTTCTGTAGCTGCACAATATTAAATCATATATACACCATCGTTCCCCAATCCACTTCTCAGTCGGTGCATCCTTCAGCCGCCTCCATCCACTGAGCATCATATATAATGTACAAAGTCAACAGTCCATCAACACTCTCAATTTTAGATAATTTCATTGTTCCCAAGAGAAAGATAACCAGTAAACACACCCTCACCAAATAGAAAATCCAAACCTGCTCTTAACTCTTGTCCCTTCCCCCATTATTTACCTCTAGTGTTGCTATGGTAGGTACTATTGATGTTTTCCTGTTAAACATAGCCTATAGCATGTAACAGCAGTTTTCTCCCTATACCCCAAACTTATACACTCTTTGTACAAGATTCATACCTGTGTAGTAGTTTATGCAAGAACTTATTTATATTTGTATTGCTAATTGGTGGGACAGAAGTCTATACAACCCCTGTCAATCATATTCACCTTCCATATGGTAATATTACTTCCAGACCCACTAGTGAACCGCCTTCACATTCATCTATTGCCTTACATTTAAGTTCAACCACATTACTAACCTTTCACCCATTTCTAACTTCTGTGTATCTCTAGGCTCCCTATATTCTGTTTTATAAGGCTTTTTTTTTTTTTTTAACCTTTACCATGGTCATAAAAGTGGAATCATAGTATCTAATCTTTTGTGTCTGGCTTATTTCACTCAGCATTATGTTCTCAGGTTCATCCATCATGTCATGTGCTTCAGGATGTCATTTCATCCTACTGCTACATAATATTCCATAGAATGTATATACCACATTTTGTTCTACCTTTTTTTTTTTTTTTTAACATGGGCAGGCACCGGGAATCGAACCCGGGTCCTCGGGCTTGGCAGGCAAGCATTCTTACCTGCTGAGCCACCGTGGCCTGCACCACATTTTGTTTATCCACTCATCTGTTGATGGGCACTTGGATTGTTTCCATCTTTTGGTGATAATGAATAATGTTGCTATGAACATCAGTATGAAAATGTTTGTGTCACTGCTTTCAACTCCTCTGGGTATATACCAAACAGTGGATTTGCCAGATCATAGGGCAACTTGATATTTATTATCCAAGGAACCTCTGGATTGTCTTCCATAGTGGCTATAACTAACACTTGAGTAAGAGTGACCTCCAGAGTAGCCTCTCAATACTATTTGAACTCTCTCAGCCACTGATACCTTACTTGTCACATTTCTTTTCTCCCTGTTGGTCAGAATGGCATTCTTGATCCTGTGGTGCCAGGGCCAGGCTCATCCCTGGGAGTCATCTCCCATGCCGCCAGGAAGACTTGAATAAGTATCCCAATTTCTCCACATCCCCTCCAACATTTGTAGTTTCCTGCTTGTTTAATAGCAGCCATTCTTACAGGTGTGAAGTGGTATCTCATTGTAGTCTTGACCTGCATTTTCCTCATATCTAATGAAAATGAACATCTCTTCATGTGCTTTTTAGCCATCTATATTTTCTCTTCAGAAAAATGTCTATTCATATCTTTAGCCCATTTTATAATTGAGTTGTTTGCTCTTTTGTTGTTGAGTTGTCCATTTTATAATTGGGTTGTTTGTCCTTTTGTTGTTGAATTGTATGATTTCTGTATGTATATAGGGTATCAAACCTCTATCTGATGTATAATTTCCAAATGTTTTCTTCCATTGAGTTGGCTGCCTCTTCACCTTCTTGACAAAGTCTTTTGAGACATAAAAACTTTTGATTTTGAGGAGTTACCATGTATCTATTTTTTCTTTTGTTGCTTGTACTTTGGGTGCAAAGTTTAGAAAGCTACCTCCTATAACTAGGTCTTGAAGATGTTTCCCTACATTTTCTTCTAGGAGTTTTATGGTACTGGTTCTTATATTTAGGTATTTGATCCAATATGACTTAATGTTTTGTATAGGGTGTAGTTAAGGTTCTTCTTTCATTCTTTTGGCTTTTGATATACAATTCTCCCATGCCCATTTATTGAAAACACTATTTTGTCCATTTCAGTAGATTTGGTGGCCTTGTTGAAGATCAGTTTTCCATAGAATTGGTGGTCTATTTCGGCACTTTTGATTTGATTCCATTGGCCAATACTTCTATCTTTGTGCCAGTACCATGTGGCTCTATAATAAGTTTTTTTTTTTGCATGGGCAGGCACCGGGAATCAAACCCAGGTCTCCAGCATGGCAGGTGAGAACTCTGCCTGTTGAGCCACTGTGGCCTGCCCTATAATAAGTTTTAAAATTAGGAAGTATTAATCCTCCCACTTCATTCTTCTTTTTGGGGATGCTTTTAGCTATTTGGGTCTCTTTCCCTTCCAGATGAATTTGGTAACTAGCTTTTCCAAATCATCAAAGTAGGTTTTTGGAATTTTAATTGCTACTGCATTGAATCAGTAGACCAATTTGTGTAGAATTGACATCATAAATACATCTAACCTTCCTACCCATGAGCAGAGAATGTGTCTCCACCTGCTCCTACCTTCCTACCCATGAGCAGGGAGTGTCTCCAAGGAACGCCAAATAGAATAAATCCAAATAGACTTACCCCAATAAACATACTAATCAGTTTGTCAAATGTTGAAGAGAAGCAGAAAATCATGAGAGCAGCAAGAGAAAAAGTATTTACTACATACAAAGGGAAACCATATATGACCAGTTTGGACTACTCAACTGGCATTATGGAGGCAAGGAGGCAGTGATTAACTTAACTACATCCCTAGTTAATTCTTTTGCTTGATTCTTTTAGTTGCTATTTTGAATGGAATTTTTTTTCTTAATTGAATCCTCAGTTACGTCATCACTTTTGTATAGAAACATTACTGATTTTGGCACAATAATTTTATATCCCATCACCTTGTTGAATTTATAAGCTCAAGTAACTTTGTGGTAGATTTCTCAGGATTTTCCAAGTATAATATCATTCATCTACAAATAATCAAAGTTTCACTTCTTCCTTTCCAACTTGGATGTCTTTTATTTCTTTTTCCTGCCCGATTGCTCTAGCTAGAACTTCTAGTACAATGTTGAATAATAATGGTGATAGAGGGCATCCTTATCCTGTTCCTGATCTCAGTGGGAAAGCTTTCAATCTCTCACCATTGAGTATGATGGTTTTTTTCATATATACCCTTTACCATATCAGGAAGGCTACCTTTGATTCCTACCTTCTGAAGTGTTTTTATCAGAAAAGGATACTGAATTTTGTTGAATATTCTTTTCAGCATCAGTAAAAATGATGGTGTGATTTTTCCATTTTGATTACATTATTTTTCTTTTGCTGAACCATTCTTGCATTCCTGGTATATATCCAACTGGGTTGTGGTATATATAATTCATTTAAGGTGTTGTTGGGTTTGATTTCTTAATATTTTATCGAGAATTTTTGCACCTATGTTCATTAGGGAGATTGGCCTGTAGTTTTCCTTTCTTATAGCATCTTTACCAGCTTTGGTATTAGAGTGGTATTAGCTTCATAAAATAAGTTATGTAGTGTTTCTTTTCCCTCAATTTTTGGGAAAAGTTTGAGCAGGATTGGTGTTAGTTCTTTTTGGAATGTCTGATAAAATTCCCCTGCGGCCCTGGGCTTTTCTTTGTAGGAAGATGTTTGATGACTGCTTGAATCTCTTTACTTGGATTGGTTTGTTGAAATTTTCTATTTCTTCCTGAGTCAGTGTACCTTCTTTGTATGTTTCCAGGAATTTTTCCATTTCATCTAAAGTTGTCTAGTTTGTTGGTGTATAGTTATTCATAGTATCTTCTTATGTTTGTTTTTTTTTAATTTCTACAGGAATTGTGTTAACAACCCACCTCCTCATTTCTGATTTGTTTCTTTGCATCCTCTCTCTTTTTTCTTTGTCAGCCTTGCTAGTGGGCCATCAATTCTATTGATTTTCTCAAAGAACCAACTTTTATTTTTATTGATTCTTTCTATTGTTCTTTTGTTCTCCCATTCATTTAACTCTGCTTTTAATCTTTGTTATTTCTCTTCTTCTATTTCCTTTAGGGTTAGTTCGCGGTTCTTTCTCAAGCTCCTTCAGGTGAGCAGTTAAGTCCTCAATTTTTGCTTGTTATTCTTTTTTAATATAGGTATTTAGGGCAATAACTTTCCCATTCGGTACACCCTTTGCCACATCCTAGAAGTTCTGATATGCTATGTTCTTGTTTTCATTCGTCTCCAGATAGCAGCCAATTTCTCTGATAATTTCTTCTTTGACCCACTGGTTGTTTAAGAGTGCATTATTTAATCTCCATATATTTGTGAAAGTTCTCATTTTTTTAATTTATAAAAATCTGTTTTGTGCACCAGCATTTGATTTATCCTGGAGAATGTTCCATGAGCACTAGAGAAGAATATATATCCTGGTGTTTTGGGGTGTAACAACCTATATATGGCTGTTAGGTCTAAGGTCTAATTCACTTATCAAATTGCTTAAGTTCTCTATTTCCTTGTTGATCCTCTGTCTAGTTGCTCTATCTATAAAGGAGAGTGCTGTTTTGAACTCCCCTACTATTACTGTTGAAATGTCTATTGCTCCTTTCAGTTTTGCCAATGTTTATTTCCTGTACTTTAGAGCTCCTTGATTGGGAGCATAAACATTTATGATTAATATTTCTTCTTGGTGAATTATCCCTTTTATTAATAATATAGTGTTCTTGTTTGTCTTTTATGATGTCTTTACACGTAAAGTCTAGTTGTCTGATATTAGTATAGCTACTCCTGCTTTCTTTTGGTTACATCTTGTGTGAAATATCTTTTCCAGCCTTTCACTTTCAATTTATTTGTACCCTTGTGTCTAAGATGAGTGTCTTGTAAGTAGCATATAGTTGGATTTTATTTCTTAATCCATTCTGCCAATTTGTATCTTTTAATTGATGAGTTTAGTCCACTAACATTCAAAGTTTTTACTGTAAAGGCATTTCTTGAACCCACCATCTTATCCTTTGGATTTTATTTTTCAGATCTATATAATCTTTTCCCTCTTTTTTCTTTTTATCCTTTAAGTTACCCTTACTGGTACTCTTCAATTCTGTGCCCTCCTCCATACTTCACCCCTCTCCTGTCTTTTTTTTTCAGACAACAACAGCAGAACTCACTTTAGCTTTTTTTTTTTTTTTTTTTTTTAACATGGGCAGGGAAATGAACCTGGGTCTCCGGTATGGCAGGTGAGAACGTTGCCACAGAGCCACCATTGCACTGCCCTCACCCACACTTTTGAAGAACAATTTGGCTGGGTATAGAATTCTTGGCTGGAAGTCCTTCTCTTTTAGGAGCTTAAATATATCATACCACTGCCTCCTTGCCTCCATAGCACCAGTTGAGTAGTCCAAACCCGGTCATATATGGTTTCCCTTTGTATGTAGTAAATAGTTTTTTTCTTGCTGCTTTCATGATTTTCTGCTTCTCTTCAACATTTGACAAACTGATTAATATGTGTCTTGGGGTAAGCCTATTCGGATTTATTCTATTTGGCGTTCCTTGGGATTCTTTGATTTGCATATTTATGTCTTTTATAAGGGTTGTAAAGTTTTCCCCCATTATATCCTCAACTAATCTTCCTAGCCCTTTACTGTTCTCCTTCTGGGACACTGATGATTCTAATATTTCTGTGATTTGTTTTGTCCATCGTTTCCATGAGATCCAATTCAAATTTTTCCATCTTATTTGCCATTTGCTCTTTTGTATATTCAAAATCAGTTGTCTTGTCCTCTAGTTTACTTATTCTTTCTTCTGTCTCTTCAAGTCTGCTGTTGTGTATCTCTAGTATATATATTTTTTGGTCTAGAGCATCTTTAATCTGTGTGATATCTGCTATTCTTCTATTTATTCTTTCAAATTTCTCTTTATGCTTTTCTAGTGTCTTCTTGATCTCCTTTA
This sequence comes from Tamandua tetradactyla, assembly GCF_023851605.1. Classification (NCBI taxonomy): domain Eukaryota; kingdom Metazoa; phylum Chordata; class Mammalia; order Pilosa; family Myrmecophagidae; genus Tamandua; species Tamandua tetradactyla. The sequence continues at coordinate 61,801,420 of NC_135337.1, forward strand.
TGTTCATTAGCCATCCCATTGATTTTATTTAGTAGAGTTATATGAACATCTTTGATTAGTTATTCCAAAGTCTGTATTTCCTCTGGTGTTTAGATTTTGTCACTAGGCTGGGTAATATCTGTCTGCATCTTCATATGTTTAGTGATCTTCTGTTGAGGCATGTAAATATCTTGATAGGTTTACTTTGGAAGCTGATTTCCTTCAGTAGTCTAATGTTTTGTATTTGCAGGACTGGTGTGGAGCAGGATGTGGGGCGTGGGGCGGGGCACAACAGTGCAGTGACAAATTATGGTTTAGATATAGGTACAGGTCAGGGACAGTACACTGGTGCCTATGAGTGTGGGATGCGGGGAGCAGAGTTGTGCAGGTGTGGCCCGGGAGATGTGAGGGTATAGCTCAGGCAGGCCTTGGAGCACAGGAGCAGGGTGCGGTATTGGGACACAGAGGTAGGGCATGGAAGGAGGAAGATGGGGGTGCTATGTGGATGCACCAGGGGCTAGTGTGCAGGCAGGATGTTGGTTGGTGCATGGAGTGTGGGGGTCATGGGTATCAGGGTGTAGGGTATGTGGCACAGAGCTTGGGGAACAAGGAAGGTAGGGTAGAGGTGAGTCCTTGCACAGGGGAAGGGGTCTGGGGGACCGGAATGTGGATGCATGTGTGTTCAGGAGTGGCACACAGGTCGCAGAGGTTGTGGGACATGGGTGGGTGCTGTCAGGCAGGTAGAGTCCTGGCTTGGGTGTGTAGGTGCAGGGTGGTGGGGCAGGGGTGCATGTATGTGCAATGCGGGGGCTATGTGGCATAGATGTGCATGTGAGCACCTGCCAGGTGTGGGATCAGGATACCTGTGCCAGGACTGGGGCAACGGTGTGCACATGTGCAGAGCAGGGAGTCTAAGATGCAGGGGCCAAGAGGTTGGTGCACGGATATGTGAGTGTCCGGTGGGAGGATATTGCTGGGCATGTGGGGAGAATATTGCTGGGTCTGGGAGGTAGGGCACTTGTGTGTAGGTGTGCAGAGCTCAGTGGCAGTGGAACAGGGGAGGTGCCCAGATGCACAGGTCAGCACTTGCCCAAAGGTGGGAGGGGCATGGCAGGTATGCACAGGTCTCAGGGGGCCAAATGCTAATGTACACTTGCACAGAGCTCAAGGGGCAGGGCAGGATTGCGCAACTGTATGGTTTGGGGGTGGGGGTGGTCCAGGTATGAAGGTAAACACCTGCAACCTGGATGCACAGGTGACCACCTGCAGGGCGCAGGGAGGGGGAGGTGGGGGCTGAGGGGCTGGACATGTGTGTGCAGGTTTCAGGAGGGGCGGGGCAAACTGTACACTTGCACAGGAGGGATAAGTCATGCTCGGGCAGGCAGGCAAATGTGCATGGGGCGGGGATGCATGGAGGAGGGTCGGGTGGGGGTACTTGGAGCATGGGGGGTGTGCCTAATGGTGTTCAGGTACGTGGGATGTGTGGGGAGTCGCCCGGTGGGGCCGGCCCATGTGAACCTACTCCATTCAAGGAATGTGGCTTGGTTTACTTCCTGGTCTCTGTCTCCCTGTCCATACACTATTGAGGGCTCCCAGCCTCCGTTTGGAAAGGAGCACATTAGACTGTTTGCACTAGCTGGATGGTCTCCAGTTCACTACATCTTAGTTCTTGAGTTTTTGCAACCAGGGCCTCCCTATGTGGTGTAGAAGTCCCTCCCAGGTCACTTATATCCTGGAATTGCTGTCCCAGTCATTTTTCTGTCACTTCTCTTGCTGTTCCTTGGAGCAGGAGTGAACTCGACCAATCCTATTCTACCGTCTTCCTGGCACACCTTGTGTTTTCTTTTTATTTTTACTTCTGTTTTGATTGTGGTGATGAATGTATAACTATGTGATGACGCTGTGGGCCACTGACTGCGTATTTTGGATGGGTTATGTGGTATGTAATTATATCTCAGTACAATTGCATTAAAAAAAAGGAAATGTTTAGTAACAGCAAGTACAACCTACAGGACCAGTAAGATAGAGCATCTGTGAAGTTTGGGCAATATGGAACTCTTTGATGATCCTAGAAAATCTTAGTGGAGTGCTATGAACAAAATAGATTTTACTGGGCAGTGGGTGCAAATTTGAAGTGAAGTCATGAAAAAAGAGAACAAATGATAGACTATTAATGTCTGACTGAAAAAATATGAATGAGAAGTGGAGATACTGGGTCAAGGCAGAGAATTATTTTAGAACAGGAAAGACCTGAGCACATTTACAGGCTAAGGCAACACAGCAAATGGAGAGGGAGAAAATGAAGATATTAGAAACTGAAGGGATGACTGGTAAAGGTCTAAGAGGAAACAGAGCATGTATTCTGGGAGAAAATAGTAGAAGAAAGTGGAGGAAGGTGACAACTCATACACTGAGTTTAGAAGAAACAAGGCAAGAAACCAAAGAGATGTAGATATAAGTGTAGATCCTTTAATTGTGATATTGTTAAGCCTCTGAAACTCCTAAGTGCTCCCCTTTTGTCTGAGCTTCTTTTTGACCATGTCCTGCCTTCCCAAAACTTTCTTAACAGCTGTGTGAGCTTAATACCATTGATCGTAATACATTGATGAGTTCCCCTATTTTGACTAACTTAGTTCCAAACAAAAGAGTAGAGCTCAAAAAATTGAAAGCCATATGTTCAATGATTTGTATTTTGTATTTGTACTTGCAACTTGAAAAGACTGGAATCCAAGTTCTGAGAGCTTCCCAAATTTACTCTATGAATTCAAGATGTGGTTGTGGCTGTTAATTTTTTTAATTCTGGAGCACTAGGCTTAGTCTTCAAAGATATTTGTATTGAGAGTACTGGCCCAGGTGACCAGATCATCCACTTCTTCTTCCCACGAACTATCAATGGCTTCATCCTCTGGTGAAGTTTCATTGTTCCAGCTCCCACCTGTTCTATCGATTTTTGTGACAAAATCTCTTTCAGTTGGTGACCCAAGAGAAGTCTGATCTATGATGTGAAATATGAAAAACAGAAATTTAATAGACATGGCAGAAAAAAAAAATGAAAAGAGAAGTGCTCCTGTATTTGTAGCATAATGCTCTAAGGTCATCTAAGTGAATTCAAGCATCCTTTTCAAACTTATAACATTCACATTTTACAATTAACTTTTTTGTCATAAATCATTCTTTCTACTTTTTCGCCTTTTTAAAAAACTTTATTAATTGAATCATTAAGTATTTATTTACTGGGGGAATTGTGGGAAGATGGCAAAGTAGGAAATAGTCCCTCCACAAGAACAACTATTAAATAGGCAAGAATTGTCTGAATCAAATATTTCAAAACTCTAGCATCTAGTAGAACACTGTACAGCATCCAGAGAAGAGTGGGGAGAAAAGGCTGGGAACTACGGTAAACACCAGTAAACTGCTCTCTCCATTTGGTGGTTACTGGCACCATTCCCTATTTCTGTGGCAGGCAGCAGTGGGGTCCAGCCACTGGTTCCTTGTTAGAGAGGAACATAAAATTCCACTGTCCTAAGAACCTGGAGATGGGAGGTGGGGGGAGGCAATTGTTGATCACTGCTTTTGCTTAGCTACTTTTGATCACTGGGGGCTAGAGTTCTGAGTTCAGACAATGTTCCACCCTGCACTAGACAAAGGCAATGGAATAGAAGAGACTTAAATATGGTATGCTGCCTCAGAGCTGCAGAAGATAGTTGAAGGGCTATATTGGCAGGAGAGACAAGAAAGCACAGCTTTGGGGAGGTGAGGAATAAGCTCTCAGTGCCCTTCCTGGCCTTTCCCAAGTCCCCTCCCTAGGGCAGACTGGAGCCAGCCAGCACTCCCTTTGAGGGGCCCTGGCTTTAATCTGGCTGGGAAAGACTGACTTGGGAAACTCCTCTCCAGTATGCCCTCTCCCTAGAATTAGACATCCAGGCAAAAGCAACTTAAGACAAGAAAGCAGTGTAAAAAACAATTGAGGTAGATGACCTGGGGCAAAGGCTTTAAGTCCTAAAGTAGAAGACTTGGGAGAGGGAGAAGATCTGTTTCTTGGGAAGCAGAGAGGCTTTCAAATGCCTTTAAAAAGGGGAATTCCTAAAACCTCTAGCAAGTACAGGCCCACAAAAGACAGGGAGCACCCTGCATTTTGCATTCATCTTGGGCCGACCTGACAGATAGGAGGGCTGAACTCTGATAGAGAGCACCAGCCAATGCAAAACCAATGTGCAAAGATAGTAAGAGATGTTCTGTGCTCAAATTTTCTTGGTTTTGTTAGCTTCTGACACTCAAGAAAATCTCTGTCATCTCACCAGTTGGTACAAACTCAAGAAAAAGATATCTCAGAGAATAAATCTTAAGAGTTAATATTTTTAAACATGTATGGTGTGCAACAAAAGACACACAAAGACACAGGAAATGCTGGCCCACTCAAAGGAATAAGGTAAAACTCAGAAAACTTCAGTAAAGAAGACCAGACTGTGGACATACTGGAAAAAGACTTTTAAAAAATGATATTCAGTATATTCAAGGATATGAAGGAAAATACAGAGAAAGAACTTAAGGACATCCAGAAAACAGTCAATATGCTCATGGAGATGAAGGAAAATACAGAGAAAAAAACTAAAGATCATCAGGAAACCAATGAGAAAACAATATGAGAATCTCAATCAAGAGATAGAATTTTTTAAAAGGACCCAAATAGAACCACTGGAGTTGAAGATCACAGTAACTGAAAAAAAAAATTCCCAGGTGGGCTTCAATAGCAGATTGGAGATGGAGGAAGAAATAATCAGTGAACTCAAGGACAAGACAATTGAGATGAGTCAGGTTGAGGAGCAAAAAGAAAAAAAAAAGAATTATAAAAAGCAAAATGTCTGTGATGTCTCTGGGACACTATCAAACATACCAGTATACATGTTATTAAGAGTCCTAGAAGGAGAAGAAAGAGGCAGAAGGCATATTCAAAGAAATAAATGACAAAATTTCCCAAATTGAGCAAAAGATGGGACTATGCATATGCAAGAAACCCAGGAAAAAAAATCAAACAGGATAAACTTGAAAAATATACCCAATCACATACTGATCAAGTTGTTTAAGGCGCAAGACAAGGAAAGAGTTCTGAAAGCTGCAAGAGAAAAGAAACATGATACATACAAGGAAGTCCCAATCAGATTAAGTGCCGATTTCTCATCAGAAACCAGCAGGCAAGAAGGTAGCGTGTTGAAATACTTACAGTGCTGAGAGAAAACAATTGCCAACCAAGGATGTTATATCCAGTGAGACTCTCTTTAAAAAATATGAGGGAGATTAAGACATTCCCAGATAAACAAAAGCTAAGGGAGGGGTGCAAGAGGAGTTCAGTGGTAGAATTCTTGCCTGCCATGTGGGAGACCTGGGTTTGATTCCTCGTCTGTGCATTTCCCAAAAAACAAACAAATAAAAATTTAACAAATGGTGCTGCAATAATGGGATACTCACATGGAAAAATAATGAAATGTGACCCTGCCATAGAGCATACACACACACAAAAAAAGCAAAGAGTTCATGACCACTAGACCTGCCCAGAATGCAATGCTTAAAGGAGTTATTCAAATTTAAAGGAAGAGACATTAGGCAGTGGTTCAAAATGGCATAAAGAAATAAAGACCCCTGATAAAGTAACTATTTGGGTAATTATAAGTGCCAGTACGATTGCATTTTATTTTTTGGTATGTAAATCCACTTCTTATTTCCTAAAGGTGCCATAATGTGAATGCATAAAAACTATGAATAAATCTATGGTTTAGGACTTAAAATGTACAAAGATATGATTTGTAACAAATACAAAAAATGTGGGGAGAGAAGGGTATACGATATGACTGTATGATACTGAAGTCAAGTTGGTATCAAGTTAAATATGATTGCTATTTTATTAGGAGGTTAAATTTTAACCCCATGGTAAATATAGAAAAAATATATACATGGAGAAAAGAGAAGGAACTCAAATATGATACAATAGCAAAAATCAAATAAATATGAAAACGGGCATTAACAGAAGACATGAGGGATTAAAAAGGTATAATACTTACAAAAACTAAATAGCAAAATGGCAGAAGAAAGTCCTCTCCAGTCAAAAAGCAGAGATTGACAGAATGGATAAAAAAAAGTATGGCCCAACAACATGCTGTTTACAAGAGACTCACCTTAAATTTAAAGAAATAAGTAGACTGAAAGAGAAAAGATGGAAACAAACAAACTATGCTAATAGCAACCAAAATGTATGAAGCAAATACTGATAGATTTGAAGGGAGAAATAGAGAGTTCTACATTAAATGCAGGATACTTTAATACAACACTTTCAATAATGGATAGACATTTTAGACAGAAATCAATAAGGAAATACAAGACTTGGCCAATACTCTAACTAAAGATAACAGAATATACAGAACACTTCACCCAATAACAGAATATTCATTCTTGAGTGCACATGAACTATTTTCCAACATAGACCATATTCTAGGTCACAAAACGAGTCTCAATAAATCAAAAAATACTGAAATCATACAATCTATCTTCTCCAATCACAAAGGAATGAAGCTAGAAATTAATTATAGAGGGAGAAATGGAATATTCACCAATATATGGAAATTACACAATGTACTCAAACAATGAATGGATTGAAGAGGAAATCACAAGTGAAATTAGAAAATATCTAGCAGCAATTGAAAACAAAAATGCACATACCAAAACTTATGGGAGTGCTGAGATGCAAATGTATTGCTCTAAATGCTGAGACAGTGAGTGCTGAGAGGCAAATGGATTGCTCTAAATGCTTAGATTTAAAAAGAAGAAAGATTTCAAACCAAGACCTAACTTCAAAACTGGAATAATAAGAAGAGCAAACTAAATCCAAATCAAGCAAAAAAAAGAAGGAAATAGATCAGAGTGGAGATAAAAGAAATAGAGAATTTAAAAAAAAAATAGGATCAACAAAACCAAAAGTTGGTTCTATAAAATTTAAATAAAAATGACAGCCCCAATCCTTTCCAAGTGTTTGTACGGTGGCCATGCTCTTTTCAAACACTGGAAGGAATGCTCCACCCTCATCAGGCATTGGGATAGCAGTCAGGCTCCTCTGAAATGCCAGGGTGTAGGTTCTATCCTTGTGAAGCACTGAGATGGTAAGCAGACTCTCCATAATCCCTGGAAAATAGGTTCTACCCTCTGAGAACCTGGAATGGTGGACAGACTCTCTGCAATTCCTAGGGCACATGCTTCAACCTCTGAGAACACTGGGGTGGTAGCACTCTACCTAAACAATGAGGCAGAAGATCCACCCTCTCCAAGTACCGGGGCAGAATTACCCTATCCACGTACATGCATGGGCACACTCTCTTGGCCTGAGAAGTTGTCTTTGGTCCAGATCTCAGCTTCCATGATTCTTCCCTTGAAGTGATTTTTCCTGAGGTGGCTCACAGTTCCTCAAGCCTCTTCCTATTACCCAATTCCAAAGGCATTTCCACACTATTGGTATTTGCAATAGTCCTGGTACCAAAATCTGTTTTGTTTCCTAGGCTTATTCAAGCAAATACCATGAAATGATTTGGTTTAAAAAATGGGAACTTATTCACTCATGATGAAAGTCCAAAAAACGTCTAAATCAAGGCACTTCAGGATGGTGCTTTCTTTCTGAAGATCAGCTGCCAGCAATCTTTGGCTCCTCTTCCACATGGCAATGTCTGTTGGTCTCTAACTTCTCTTCCAGGTTTCACTGATTTCAGCCTCTTCCTTCTGTGCCTTTCTCTCTCATGGTCTGAATTCATTCTATTTATAATGGACTTTATTAATAGGATTAAGATGCATCTTCAATGAGGTAGGTCACACCTCAACTAAAGTAATCTCATCAAAAGATCCTACTTAAAATGAGTTTGCACCCACAAAAATGGATTTTGTTTAAGAACATGATTTTCTGGGGTACATACAGCTTCAAATTACCAGAGTATGGTACTGGCATAAGGACAGAAGTATAAAACAATGGAATCAAATTGAAAGTTCAAAAATCAACCCTCACATTTCTGACTGACTGATTTCTGAAAAGGGGCAAAGACCACTCAATTGGTAAAGAATATCTCTTTAACAAATGGTGCTCTTCATTTGCAAATGAATGAAGGTGGGCCCCTACCTCACACCATATACAAAATCAACTCCAAGTTGATGAAAGACCTAATTATAAGAGCCAGAATTATCAAACTTCTATGAGAAAACATAGGGAAGTATCTTCAGGACCTTATGTTTAAGCAATGGTTTTTTATACTTTACACCTGTGATTGTTAGGTTCTGGTGTCAAGTTGGCCAGGTGATGGTACCTAGCTGTCCAGTCAGGCAAGCCTAACCTTTACTGCAAGGATATTTCATGGTTGGTTAATAAACCAGAGGCTGGATTACTGAGTCATCAGTCAGCTGATTGCAGCTGTGGCTGATTATATCTAGGATCAACTAAGGGCATATCTCCTGCAAATGAGATAACCCAATCAGCTGGGTTTGATCCAATCAGTTGAAGACTTTTAAGGGATAAGAGAGAATTTTCACTGTTTCTTCAGCCAGTGAGCCTCTCCCATGGAATTTGTTGATACCCTTCATCAGAGTTGCCAGTATCACAGCCTACCCTATGGATTTGGACCCTCGCATACCCATTGTTGCATGAGACAATTTTATAAATGTCAGATTTATAGATATCTCCTGTTGGTTCTGTTTTTCTAGAGAACCCTGACTAACACAACACCCAAAGCACAAGCAATGAAAGAAAAAAATAGACAAATGGGACCTCATGAAAATTAAAAGACTTTCATACAACAAAGAACTTTACCATGAAAGTAACATGACAATTACACAATAGGAGAAAATATTTGGAAGCCTCATATCTGATAAGGGTTTAATATCCAGGATGAGAAAAGAGAGAAATCTTACAAATCAACAACAAAAACCAAACACCCGCCCCCCCCAAAAAATGGGCAAGGGACTTGAACAGATATTTTTCAAAAGAAAATACACAAAAGGCCAATAACATGAAAAGATACTCAACATCGTTAGTTATTAGGGAAATGAAAATCAAAACCACGATGAGATAACTTCTCACACTGACTACAATGGCTACTATTAAAAATGGAAAATTACAAGTGTTGTGGACAAATAGGAACACACATTCATTGCTGGTGGTAAAGTGGTTCAGGTGCTATGGAAGACAGTTCAGTAGTTTCTCAGAAAGTTAAGTACAGAATTATCATACGACCTGGCATTCCCATTTCTAGGTATATACCTAAAAGAACTGAAAGCAAGAACTTGAACAAATATTTGCATACTTATGTTCATAGTGGCATGATTCACAATTGCCCAAAGACGGAAGCAAACCAAATGTCCATTAACTAACAAATGGATTTTAAAAATACGGTATATACATACAATGAAATATTTTCAGTCCTAAAAGGAATTGAAGTTCTGACACATAAGATAACACGGATGAACCTTTCAGATATCAGGTTGAGTGAGATAAGCCAGATACCAAAGGACAAATATTTTATGAACTAACTGATAAGAAAAAATTAGAATAAGCAAATTTATCGAGTTAGAATCTAGAATATAGGCTACCAGGTTGTAGGTTGGGAATGGGGCGTTAATGCTTAAATTGCACAGAGTTTCTAATTGGATTGACTGTAAAGTTTTGGTAATGGATGGTGGTGATGGTAGCACAACATTGTGAACATAATTAACACCACTGAATTATATATTTGAAGTAGTTAAAAGTGGAAATTTTAGTTTGTATTAGTATTATTGAAAAAAATTTTTTAAGAATCCATGGAACTGCATAACACGAAAGGGTAAACCCTAAGTTATACCATGGACTATAGTTAATGGTAATTATAAAAATATGCTTCATTAATTGCAACAGATGTAGCACACCAAAGCAAAATGTTATTAATAGGGTAGTATGTGGGAACCCTGTATTTCATGCATGAGTTTTCTGTAAAATTAAACTTCTCTAATTAAAACATACACAAAACATGTATTTACTAAATTCCTGCTAAGTGCTAATACGTAAGGGAAAAGATGTTCATAAGTTCAACAGAAACCCAAGGAGGGAGTCACTATGTCTGGAAAATAACAGAAGAACTTCCCAGAAAAAGTAAAAACAGGTTTGCAATTAGTTGAGGAACAATTCTGTAAACAAAGAAGGGAGCCCTTAGAGAAAATAGAACATTCCAAGGCATAAAGCAATAAGGGGACTTGACAAGTTTAGAGTTAATCAGATGACACTTCAGTGTTTACAGTGCTCCAGATGCTGTGCTAAGCAGTCTACGTGTATAATATTACCTAATTTAGGCACAATCCTCCTAGAGGGCATGTATTATTATCCTTATCTCACAGATGAGGATCCTGAAGCTGAGTGACCTGCAATAACTTGCCCGTGGATATTGTAGCTCAGTTGAGAGGAAGGCCAGAGGGAGGGCAAGTTTGAATGCAATGGAGACTGAACATGTCATTAAGGATACAGATTTTTCCCATTGCTTTGCTTTACCATCTTTGGTGCCATCTTTACTTTCAGGCTTGTAGCAAGATAGTTGTGACCATTCTAGCCCTCGCTTCAAACATGTCAACAATCCAGAGGGGAAAAAAAGGGAGTCTTTTCTCCTTAGTCTCATTTTTAAAAATAGGAATATTATCGCTTGAAGCCCCCAGTATATTTTCCCTCAAACAGGATTATGTCACATTTCATTCTGACACTAGCCACTGGCAAGGGAAATGGGATTATCATGACTAGTTGATACCAGTTATTGGGTAGAATGAATGCTGGGAGCTACTGCCTTGACCATTTGCTCTCTTAGTTACTTATCTGTTAAAAACTCCCAAGAAGGCAATTTCTTCATGTGGAACCCACGGAGGAGGCGCCCATAGCTCGTGGAGTACTTGGGCCACGTGCATATGATCACACTTTCAACTGCATTAAAGGAGAGTCCTCCATGAAAATGTTACCTTTTGCCAACTGATAAAGAACATCTGAGTGTAGAATTTGATGAAAGCATCATCATTTTGCTTGCCTAGTGCTTATCTTGTTGTGAGTATAAACCCAGAGGAAGACAATTCTCAGCTGATCTGTTGACTATGCAGCCACTGGCACCACAACCACAGGAAGAACAAGCAATTTCTTCTCATGGGACCTACGCGCCCAGAGCTTGTGGAGTACTTGGGCCACGTGCATGCATCAAGAATTCATTCCTGTTTCCAGAGAAGATGGCGGCTTAGTAAGACGTGCGGATCTTAGTTTCTCCTCCAGGACAGCTATTAGGGGAGTAGAAACGATACAGAACAGCTCCCAAAGCCACGACAGAGATAAAAAAGACAGCGTACCCCATCCTGGAACGGCTGGCTGGCTGAGAGAACCCACTCTGGTGAGATCGCCGAGGGGCGCGGGCTTCACCGGGCGGGGCGGCAAGCGGCTGGAGTCACTCCCTTCCCCCTTCCCGGGCTGGCTGGGAGAATTGGACAGGCGGTCCCCTCAAACCGCGGAGGCTGGCGCCCACACCACGCACAGCCCCCGGACCAACTGAGAGAATTGGATCGGAAATCCCCAGGCCGCGGAGAACGGTGACGGGGGGGTGGGAGCCCCTTCCAAACCCGTGACTCCCCGGGAACGTGCACTCTCCCGGGCGGGCCACTGCGGCTGGTGCCCTCCCGCCACGCTTCGCGCCCTGGGCCGACTAGGAAATTCGGACGGGCGCTTTCCCGGGCTGCGCGGGCCAGCGACCCTCCCTGCGTTCGGACCCCGGGCCGGCTGGCACTCTTCCAAGCCGCTTCGGCTAGCGAACCTCCTGGACGGCGAGAGTTTTCCAAAGTTAAAGGACCCAAAGCACCTTTTACTGGTGGGACCCGCAGACAAACGTGTGCCATGAGCGCCACCTACTGGGAAGGATAAGAAAAACAGAACCCAGAGATTTCACAGAAAAATCTTACAAACTTGTTGGGTCCGACACCCAGGGAAACCTGACTAAATGCCCAGACGCCAGCAGCAGAAGATAACTGTCCACGCTCAGAAGCTTGAGAATATGGCCCAGTCAAAGGAACAAACCAATAGTTCAAATGAGATACAAGAGCTGAGACAACTAATGCTGAATATATGAACAGAAATGGAAAACCTCTTCAAAAATGAAATTGATAAATTGAGGGAGGACATGAAGAGGACATGGGCTGAGCATAAAGAAGAAATAGAAAAACTGAAAAAACAAATCACAGAACTTATGGAAGTGAAGGATAAAGTAGAAAAGATGGAAAAAACAATGGATACCTACAATGATAGATTTAAAGAGACAGAAGATAGAATTAGTGATTTGGAGGATGGAACATCTGAATTCCAAAAAGAAACAGAAACTATCGGGAAAAGAATGGAAAAATTTGAACAGGGTATCAGGGAACTCAAGGACAATATGAACCGCACAAATATACGTGTTGTGGGTGTTCCAGAAGGAGAAGAGAAGGGAAAAGGAGGAGAAAAACTAATGGAAGAAATTATCACTGAAAATTTCCCAACTCTTATGAAAGACCTAAAATTACAGATCCAAGAAGTGCAGCGCACCCCAAAGAGATTAGACCCAAATAGGCGTTCTCCAAGACACTTATTAGTTAGAATGTCAGAGGTCAAAGAGAAAGAGAGGATCTTGAAAGCAGCAAGAGAAAAACAATCCATCACATACAAGGGAAACCCAATAAGACTATGTGTAGATTTCTCAGCAGAAACCATGGAAGATAGAAGACAGTGGGATGATATATTTAAATTACTAAAAGAGAAAAACTGCCAACCAAGACTCCTATATCCAGCAAAATTATCCTTCAAAAATGAGGGAGAAATTAAAACATTCTCAGACAAAAAGTCACTGAGAGAATTTGTGACCAAGAGACCAGCCCTGCAAGAAATACTAAAGGGAGCACTAGAGTCAGATACAAAAAGACAGAAGAGAGAGGTATGGAGAAGAGTGTAGAAAGAAGGAAAATCAGATATGATATATATAATACAAAAGGCAAAATGTTAGAGGAAAATATTATCCAAACAGTAATAACACTAAATGTCAATGGACTGAATTCCCCAATCAAAAGACATAGATTGGCAGAATGGATTAAAAAACAGGATCCTTCTATATGCTGTCTACAGGAAACACATCTTAGACCCAAAGATAAACATAGGTTGAAAGTGAAAGGTTGGGAAAAGATATTTCATGCAAATAACAACCAGAAAAGAGCAGGAGTGGCTACACTAATATCCAACAAATTAGACTTCAAATGTAAAGCAGTTAAAAGAGACAAAGAAGGACACTATATACTAATAAAAGGAACAATTCAACAAGAAGACATAACAATCATAAATATTTACGCACCGAACCAGAATGCCCCAAAATACGTGAGGAATACACTGCAAACACTGAAAAGGGAAATAGACTCATATACCATAATAGTTGGAGACTTCAATTCACCACTCTCATCAATGGACAGAACATCTAGACAGAGGATCAATAAAGAAATAGAGAACCTGAATATTACTATAAATGAGCTAGACTTAACAGACATTTATAGGACATTACATCCCCCAACAGCAGGATACACCTTTTTCTCAAGTGCTCATGGATCATTCTCAAAGATAGACCATATGCTGGGTCACAAAGCAAGTCTTAACAAATTTAAAAAGATTGAAATCATACACAACACTTTCTCGGATCATAAAGGAATGAAGTTGGAAATCAATAATAGGCGGAGTGCCAGAAAATTCACAAATACGTGGAGGCTCAACAACACACTCCTAAACAACGAGTGGGTCAAAGAAGAAATTGCTAGAGAAATTAGCAAATACCTCGAGGCGAATGAAAATGAAAACACAACATATCAAAACTTATGGGACGCAGCAAAGGCAGTGCTAAGAGGGAAATTTATTGCCCTAAATGCCTATATCAGAAAAGAAGAAAAGGCAAAAATTCAGGAATTAACTATCCATTTGGAAGAACTGGAGAAAGAACAGCAAACTAATCCCAAAGCAAGCAAAAGGAAAGAAATAACGAAGATTAGAGCAGAAATAAATGAAATTCAAAACATGAAAACAATAGAGAAAATCAATAAGGCCAGAAGTTGGTTCTATGAGAAAATCAATAAGATTGATGGGCCCTTAGCAAGATTGACAAAAAGAAGAAGAGAGAGGATGCAAATAAATAAGATCAGAAATGGAAGAGGAGACATAACTACTGACCTCACAGAAATAAAGGAGGTAATAACAGGATACTATGAACAACTTTACACTAATAAATACAACAATTTAGAGGAAATGGACGGGTTCCTGGAAAGACATGCACAACCAACTTTGACTCAAGAAGACGTAGATGACCTCAACAAACCAATCACAAGTAAAGAAATTGAATCAGTCATTCAAAAGCTTCCTAAAAAGAAAAGTCCAGGACCAGACAGCTTCACATCTGAATTCTATCAAACATTCCAGAAAGAATTAGTACCAACTCTCCTCAAACTCTTCAAAAAAATCGAAGTGGAGGGAAAACTACCTAATTCATTCTATGAAGCCAACATCACCCTCATACCAAAACCAGGCAAAGATATTACAAAAAAAGAAAACTACCGGCCAATCTCTCTAATGAATATAGATGCAAAAATCCTCAATAAAATTCTAGCAAATCGTATCCAACAACACATTAAAAGAATTATACATCACGACCAAGTAGGATTCATGCCAGGTATGCAAGGATGGTTCAACATAAGAAAATCAATTAATGTAATACACCATATCAACAAATCAAAGCAGAAAAATCACATGATCATCTCAATTGATGCAGAGAAGGCATTTGACAAGATTCAACATCCTTTCCTGTTGAAAACACTTCAAAAGATAGGAATACAAGGGAACTTCCTTAAAATGATAGAGGGAATATATGAAAAACCCACAGCTAATATCATCCTCAATGGGGAAAAATTGAAAACTTTCCCCCTAAGATCAGGAATAAGACAAGGATGTCCACTATCACCACTATTATTCAACATTGTGTTGGAGGTTCTAGCCAGAGCAATTAGACAAGAAAAAGAAATACGAGGCATCAAAATAGGAAAGGAAGAAGTAAAACTATCACTGTTTGCAGACGATATGATACTATACGTCGAAAACCCAGAAAAATCCACAACAAAACTACTAGAGCTAATAAATGAGTACAGCAAAGTAGCAGGTTACAAGATCAACATTCAAAAATCTGTAGCATTTCTATACACTAGCAATGAACAAGCGGAGGGGGAAATCAAGAAACGAATCCCATTTACAATTGCAACTAAAAGAATAAAATACTTAGGAATAAATTTAACTAAAGAGACAAAAAACCTATATAAAGAAAACTACAAAAAACTGTTAAAAGAAATCACAGAAGACCTAAATAGATGGAAGGGCATACCGTGTTCATGGATTGGAAGACTAAATATAGTTAAGATGTCAATCCTACCTAAATTGATTTACAGATTCAATGCAATACCAATCAAAATCCCAACAACTTATTTTTCAGAAATAGAAAAACCAATAAGCAAATTTATCTGGAAGGGCAGGGTGCCCCGAATTGCTAAAAACATCTTGAGGAAAAAAAACGAAGCTGGAGGTCTTGCACTGCCTGACTTTAAGGCATATTATGAAGCCACAGTGGTCAAAACAGCATGGTATTGGCATAAAGATAGATATATCGACCAATGGAATCGAATAGAGTGCTCAGATATAGACCCTCTCATCTATGGACATTTGATCTTTGATAAGGCAGTCAAGCCAACTCACCTGGGACAGAACAGTCTCTTCAATAAATGGTGCCTAGAGAACTGGATATCTATATGCAAAAGAATGAAAGAAGACCCATATCTCACACCCTACACAAAAGTTAACTCAAAATGGATCAAAGATCTAAACATTAGGTCTAAGACCATAAAACAATTAGAGGAAAATGTAGGGAGAGATCTTATGAATCTTATGATTGGAGGCAGTTTTATGGACCTTAAACCTAAAGCAAGAGCACTGAAGAAGGAAATAAATAAATGGGAACTCCTCAAAATTAAACACTTTTGTGCATCAAAGAACTTCATCAAGAAAGTAGAAAGACAGCCTACACAATGGGAATCAATATTTGGAAACGACATATCAGATAAAGGTCTAGTATCCAGAATTTATAATGAGATTGTTCAACTCAACAACAAAAAGACAGCCAACCCAATTACAAAATGGGAAAAAGACTTGAATAGACACCTCTCAGAGGAGGAAATACAAATGGCCAAAAGGCACATGAAGAGATGCTCAATGTTCCTGGCCATTAGAGAAATGCAAATCAAAACCACAATGAGATATCATCTCACACCCACCAGAATGGCCATTATCAACAAAACAGAAAATGACAAGTGCTGGAGAGGATGCGGTGAAAGAGGCACACTTATCCACTGTTGGTGGGAATGTCAAATGGTGCAACCACTGTGGAAGGCAGTTTGGCAGTTCCTCAAAAAGCTGAATATAGAATTGCCATACGACCCAGCAATACCATTGCTGGGAATCTACTCAAAGGAATTAAGGGCAAAAACTCAAACGGACATTTGCACACCAATGTTTATAGCAGCGTTATTTACAATTGCAAAGAGATGGAAACAGCCAAAATGTCCATCAACAGAGGAGTGGCTAAACAAACTGTGGTATATACATACGGTGGAATATTATGCAGCTTTAAGGCAGGATAAACTTATGAAGCATGTAATAACATGGATGGACCTAGAGAACATTATGCTGAGTGAGTCTAGCCAAAAACTAAAAGACAAACACTGTATGGTCCCAATGATGTGAATCGACACTCGAGAATAAACTTGGAATATGTCATTGGTAACAGAGTTCAGCAGGAGATAGAAACAGGGTAAGATAATGGGTAATTGGAGCTGATGGGATACAGACTGTGCAACAGGACTAGATACAAAAACTCAAAAATGGACAGCATAATAATACCTAATTGTAAAGTAATCATGTTAAAACACTGAATGAAGCTGCATCCGAGCTATAGGTTTTTGTTTTGTTTTGTTTTGTTCTTACTATTATTACTTTTATTTTTTTTCTCTATATTAACATTCTATATCTTTTTCGGTTATATTGCTAGTTCTTCTAAACCGATGCAAATGTACTAAGAAACGATGATCATGCATCTATGTGATGATGTTAAGAATTACTGATTGCATATGTAGAATGGTATGATTTCTAAAAAAAAAAAATGGACAGCACAATACTACCTAATTGTAATGTAATTATGTTAAAACAGTGAATGAAGCTGCATCTGAGCTATAGTTTTTTTTTCTTATATATTTTTGTATTTTTCATTTTTATTTTTATTTTTTCTCTATATTATTATTTTATTTCTTTTTCTGTTGTCTTGCTATTTCTTTTTCTAAATCGATGCATATGTACTAAGAAATGATGATCATACATCTATGTGATGATATTAAGAATTACTGATTGCATATGTAGAATGGAATGATTTCTAAATATTGTGTTAGTTAATTTTTTTTAATTAATAAAAAAAAAACAAACAAAAAAAACTCCCAAGAAGTATAAAAAGAAGTCCTGGTTATATTAGCAGAGTATAATAAAAAACAAATGTAGAAAGTTTTCCTTACAATGTAGAAAGATAAATACTATTTTATACTTCTTTCCTCCAGGAAATCTCATATGTTATAAATCCCTCTCTGAAACCTTTGATTTGGTGGTTGGAATCAATTAAAAAGTTTGTTATTATGTTAACAAAATAAATTATGGAAGTATGAATTCTAATGGCTTTATGTTTTGTAGTCCCTAGGACTTTCTCAGGATGGATCCTGGAAGCTCTTTCTCTTACAATTTATTTATAGAATCTTAAAATTATTTAATTAGTGAAGACGTTCACATATGGTCTGACTGGTGGGCCCTGATTATTGTCAAACTGTTTATTTCCATTTACTCTTGTATTAATTAGTCTAGATCCATTTAGGAAGACTGAGCTTCTATAAATAACACAAGAGTGAGGAGCTTATAGATGTGTGGGGGGAGGTGGTGTGTGTGTGTGTGTGTGTGTGTGTGTGTGTGTGTATGTGTGTGTGTGAAAGTCTGCAAGGCCAGAACTGGAGAATTGGAAAAATAGTTTCTACCTGCTTTAACTTGATACACTGACACGAGTGGGAATATCCAGAGCTCATAGGAAAGCACAAGGAGCTACAAACATCTTGGCCCAAAGTGGGAACACAAATTATAAGTTCATAGAGATATTTGTGAAGTCATAATATCTGTTAGTGGAAGTTTGTGGAGAGATATATGAAACTGCTGTGTCTGAGGAAGCTGCCATGGCCTGATGTGTAAAGCTTGTAGAGAATAATAGCTTCTTTTTTCACTTCCATCTCCTATAACCCATATGAGTTTTTCACTGAACTATGACATGCTAACCCTCTTTGCAAAAGAGGAACCTAAAGTTCAGTTCTTTTCTGAGTCACACTTCCCTTTGATATCCTGCATTAGTTTACTATTGCTGTATAATAAACAACCACAAAACTCTCAAAGGAAAATGTAGAAATTGAGGACAGGAGTAGAGAAATCATGGAGGAAGCAAAAGGTAAGGCTAGAGAAGACAAGATGTCTTTCAACTTCTTGCAGGAGCCTAGAAATCTGGGAGAAAACAGCACTGAATGGAGAAGACTGTGATTGCAAATTTAGAGGAGGAAATCTAGGAGGATGATCAGAAGTAGATATTGAGTCAGGACAAAGAATGGAGATATAGAATCGGGGCCTTTGGAGAATCACTGAGATGCAGGTTCTATTTGTGCCTGGCATTAATTAAATGCTGTTGTGTTTAAAGGACAGGGGATAGGTAAAACAGTAACTAATTGTGGTGATTTGGAGTTCTATGTACTCCAGGAAAGCATGTTCTTAAAATGTAATCCATTCCTGTGGGTGCAAACCCACGGTAAGTAGGACCTTTTAAAGAGGTTATTTCAGTTAAGGGTTGGCCCAGGTCTTAATCTGGAGTCCTTCATGGCATAATGAAAATCAGACAGATGGAGAGAAAGCCACAGGAAGCAAGAAGCTGAGCATGAACAAAACTGGAAGAGAAGGGAGAGACCAGGAGACGCTGCCATGTGCCTTGTCACGTGATAAGCTAAGGACCGAGGATTGCCAGCAGCTAGCCCCAGAATGCCAGTCTTTGACAAGAATGCATCACCTTGATGCCACTTTGATTTGGACTTTTTCTTAGTCTCAAAACCATGAGCCAATAAACTCCCATTGTTTAACCTGACCCATTTCATGGTATTTGCTTGAGCAGCCCAGGAAACTAAAACAGATTTTGGTACCAGGAGGGTAGAGTGCACTTAGTGCAAATACCAAAAAGGTAGAAATGGCTTTGGAATTGGGTGATGGGTAGAGGCTGGAAGAACTGTGAGCACTCAAAAATGGGTGAGAGCTGTAGAGAAAGTTTATATCATCTTAGAGAATAAATAATTTGTCATGAACAGAATGTGTTAGAAATATGGACATTAAAGGTAGTTTCAGCAATGCCTTAGAAGGAAATGATAAATGTGTTATTGGAAACTGGAGAAAAGGCGATCCTTGTTTGAAAGTGGCATAGAACTTGGTGAAATTGAGATCTGATATTGGATGGAAGGCAGAACTTTGAAGCAGTAAACTTGGATATTTAGTTCAGGAGATTTCAAAGCTAAGTGTGGAAGGTTGCTCCTTGCAGATTGTAGTGAAATGTGAGAGGAAAGGTTTAAGCTGAGAACTGAACTTCTGGGTACAAAGCAACCAGAAACTGACGGTTTGGAAAATTCTGAACCTCTCCAGATAGTGTGCTCTAAGACTCAGGACAGAAGTGACTCTATCAGGGAACTCCCTGAGCTACCAGAAAGCAAATCACAAGAAAAGGGCTTCACGTGAAGGTTTAACTGAACATGGAACCAGCCAGCAATTTCCATGGATGTCAGGATCAGAAACGCAGTAATCCAGGAAGGATCTGTGGAAAGTCCTTTGGTCTGATGGTTTGGAGCCCTGTAAACTATATGCAAAACCGACAAGATTTTTTTGTAAAATTTCTATGAATGGAACTCCTTGCCAGTCTGAACTAAAAGGGACAGGGAAGGAACAAACTGAAAGAAGAACAGCTTCAAGGGCAGAGCCACGGAAACAAAGGTCTGGGCCAAAGATATCTCCTTGGACTAAAAGAGCAGGCCCACCCATGTATGCAGAAAGAACAGGTCCATCCCCGCACTTGGAGGAGGTAAGTCATCTACCCTGGTGTTTGGAGGGAATGAAACTTCTACCCTATTGTTCGGGAAGAGTACTGACACCCTAAAGCTCAGAGATGGTAGAGCCTATGTCCAGAGCAGAACACGGCTACCACCGCAGTGCTTGAAGAGAGTGGGGCTTGTGCCCTGGAGTTGAGGGAAAGCATGGCTGCTGCTCAAGCACTTGAAAGCATGGCTGCTGCTCAAGCACTTGAAGGGGTAGGGCTGCCCATCTACCAGGCGTGGAGGACAAAACCTTGATCTATAAACTTCTCTCAGGCCTAGAAACTTAATGGAATTTGTCCATTAGATTTCTGAATTGTTTGCAACCTGTGACCCATTTTCCTTTCAATTTCTCCCTGTTAGAATGGGGATATTTATTCTATGCCTTTCCTTCCATTATAAATGAAAGCAGATAATTTGTTTTCATGATTTCACAGGTCCACAGACTGAGGGGAGTTGTGCCTCAGGGCAGACCATACCCGTAACTTACTGAGATGAGATTTTGTACTTAGCACTGTTACTGAAATGACTTAGGCTTTGGGATGTTGTGAGGGAATTAATGTATTTTTCATGTAGAAATAACACGTCTTTTTGCAGTGCAGAGGGTGGAATGTGGTCGCATGGCACTTATATATATACCCCAGAAAAACATGTTCTTAAACATAATCCATTCCTGTCATTGTGAACCCATTGTAAGCAGGACCTTTTTTATGTCAATCAGAATGGGTCTTAGTCCTATTGCTGGGGTCCTTTATAAAAGAATGAAATTCAGATAGAGAGAGAAAAAGCCACAGAGGGAGCAGAAGCAGCTGAACATCAAGGGAATCTGGGAGAGAGCAAGAGACACTACTGTTTGCCTTGCCATTGACAAGCTAAGGACCAAGGATCGCTGGTAGCCAGTCCCAGAATGCCACAGTGTTCAAGGAGAGAATACTTCCTATCCTCAAAACTGTGAGCCACTAAATTCTGATTGTTCAAGCTGATCCATTGTATGGCATTTGCTTGATCAATCAAGGAAACTAAAACACTAATACTTAAAGTGTTTTCCAATTTACAAAGAATTTTCAGATGTATATAATCATTTAGTTACAAGAATGTTGTAAGAAAGAGCAGGATATTAGAAACTAATATTTATTGAACATCTATGAACCCAGCACTAGCTGAGGATGAAGAAACTGAAACTTGGAAGTTAAGTAACTTTCCCATCACGTCATAGAGGTGGGATCTAATCCCATGTTCTCTGATACCAAATATCATGCTTTTCTGTTTTTTCCAGATGGTTTGCATTATAACTTATGAACTCTCTCCTGCTCATGACCCACCCTCAATCTATCCCAACAACTAACGCTGTTTCTTTGAAACACATTAATTTTGAAAGAGCACTAAAAACTTAACTTAATTCCTTTCTTTTTGACCATACTGCATATATCGCAGAAGTTATAATGAATTTTAGGAATCTATTTATTAGTATTTTGTTGGAGTTTTCGCTGCTTTTATATACTTTGAAACTTAGCCCTTAAGATTTCTAATTGTATATTAACCCATTAAAGAGTAGTGATCTTGAAAGTGTAAGTGATTCAATCTTTTCAAAGCTCCAATTCTTATGTAAATAATTTACTGACTGCATTTTTCAGTCAGTAAGCCAGAAAGAGTTAAAACAACTTTCAAAAGATAATACAAACATTAGGCGCACATATTAAAATGTATTTCAACAAAAATTTAAGTTTATTGCTTTGGCCATTTTAGTTCTAAAAACAAACAAACAAAAAATAAGCTGTACTCTATTTACCTGGAGTTGGGCAGAGATAAGTTCTTTCAGTTGGGTGACTGGCTCTGTGAGGCCTATTATTTTCTCTATTAAGCCGAGACATAGAAGCAGCAAACCTAGAAAGAGATAAAGAAAAAGTTTTTAAATTTCTTAGACGAGTTTTAGGAAGTATTTATTATTTTTTGAGAAAAAATAAAACCATACGAATGAAATGGTTTAGTAGAACAATGAGCTTTAAATTTGGTGCCATTCTGGGTGCTAAGTATGCTAAAAAGGCCATGTTCTTTTAATCCATTCCTGTGAGTGCAGAATTACTGTGGGTGGGACATTTTGGTTAGGTTATTTCAATTAAGATGTGTCCCACCCACCTCATTCAAAGTAGGTCTTAATCTTTTTACTGGAGTCTATCTATGAGAGAATAAAGGACAGAAAAACTCAGAGAGTTTAGAGAGAAGAGCCCCGGGAACAGCAGCTGAAAGCAACAAAACCCAGGAAAGGAGGACCAGCAGGTGCTGGCTATGCGCCTTCCCATGTGACAGAGTGTCCATATTCCAGCTGCTTTTCTTCAGAGAAGGTATCATACTTTAATTTGGACAATTTCATGGCCTAAGAACTGTAAATAGTAAGTTAATAAATCCCTATTGTAAAAGCCAACTTATTTCTGGTACACTGCATTCTAGTAACTTTTGCAAATTTAAACACTAAGTAAATGGTAAAGTAAAAATATTTCAATATGTGCTTTCCAAAAGAATAGTAGTTAGAAAAGCATAAGAATAGAGATAGAATTAATATTTTAGGAGTAATAAAAACATTGTCAGGATACAGCAAGGTGTATTAATTTCTCAGGGCTGCCATAACAAATACTACAAATGTGTGGCTTAAAATATTGGCCTGTTGGAATTTTGATTGAGATTATCTTGAATCTATACATCATTTTAGGGACAAGTGTCACTTTCTCAATATTGAGTCTCCAGATCTATAAACCTGTGATATCTTTCTATTTCTTTAGATTCTCTTTCATTTCTCTCAGGAATGTTTTGTAACTTTCAGTTAATGGCCTTATATATTTATTATATTTATACTTCAGTATTTCATACTTTTTGATCCTATTATAAAATATTTTTACAAATTTCAATTTCTAATTGTTGTTTGTAGTATATAGAAATGCAATTGAATTTCTTATATTGATCTTGTATCTTGAAATCTTACTAGAATATTTTGTGGTGTCCTTAAGATCGTCTACATAGATTGTCATGTTGTCTGTGAATAAAAGTCATTTTGCTTTTTTCCTTTTCAATCTTTATGCTTTTTATTTCTTATCAGATTTTACAGCACTGGCTAGAACTTCCAATACAATGTGCATGGAAGTGGTAAGAGTAGACATCCTTGCTTGGTTCTTGATTTTGGGGGGAAAATATTCAATCTTTCACTATAAATATGATATTGGCTAAAGCTTTTTTATAGATGTGTTTCATCAGGTTGAAAAAAATGCCTTTCTATTAGCTAATCTACTGATGCATATTTTTTTCAACTGGGAATGGATGTTAATATATTTCATATGCTTTTTCTTCATACATTAAGATGATCATATGGTTCTTTCTTAATTCTATTAATAAAATGAATTACATTGGTTGATTCTTCAAATATTAAATCAAGGTTATACTGCTGGTATAAAGCCTACTTAGTCATGATGAATCATCCTCTATATATACCTACATAAACATATATACATACTGTGCCAGTTTGAAAGTGTTGTATACCCCAAAAAAGCCATGTTTTAATCCTGATCTAACATTGTGGGGGCAGCTGTTTCTTTTAATCCTGATTCAATACTGTAGGACAGAAACTTTTGATAAGATTATATCCACAGAGATGTGACATGCCCAATTGTGGGTGTGACCTTTTGAGTAGATGGAGATGTAACTCCACCTATTCAAGGTGGGTCTTGATTAGTTTACTGCAGTACTTTAAAAGAAGAAACGTTTTGGAGAGAGAAGATGTTTGGAAATCAGTTGTTTCAGAGCTGACAGTCAACATGAGACCCAGATATTTGGAGATGTAGGGCCTGAGGTCACCATGTGCCTTCTCACGAGATGCTAAGCAAGCCAGAATCCAGAGTTGTGTCCCAGAGGAGCTAAGTGAAGGCCCACAGACACCAAGTGAGGAACCCTCATGGGAAACAAAGGCTGAAAGCAATGGAGCCCAAGAGCAAGGGACCAACAGATACCAGTCACATGACTTCCAGCTGACAGAGGTGTTCCAGAGAGCATCAGCCTTTCTCGAGTAAAGGTAACCTCTTATTGGTACCTTAGTTTGGACATTTTCTTAGCACTAGAACTTTAACTTGCAACTGATTAAATTCCTTTTATAAAAGCCATTCCATTTCTAGTATATTGCATTCTGGCAGCTTAATAAAAAAAAACACATACATACATATATACAAACATATACATATATGGCTGGATTCAATTTGCACTGCTTATGAGGAATATTGATCTGCAGTTTTCTTTTCTTAACTCTCTTTGTTATTCTATCAGAGTAATGCTGACTGCATAACATGAGTTAAGGAATTTTCCCATTTCTTCTATTTTCTGAAACAGTTCATGTACAATTAGCATTATTTTTTCCTTAAATTCCTGGAAAAATTCACCAGGGAAGCCATCTGGACTTGGAGCTGTCTTTGTATGAAGCTTTTAACTATAAATTAGATTTGTTAGATATAGGATTATTCAGGTATCTCTTTCTTTTCAAGTGAACTTTAGTAGTTGGTGTCTTTCAAGAAATTTATTCATTCCAGCTATATGGCTAAATTTATTGGCATAAAGTAGTTCATAATATTCTCCCTCTTAATCTCTTTAATATCTACGGAATCTGTAGTGATGTCCCCTCTTTCACTCCTGGTTTAGTGACTTGGGTCTTTTTCCTTTTTTCTCCATCAGTCTCTTTTTTATAATTTTACAAAATGGTTTCTGCTTGCATTGCTTTTCCTATATTTTTATGTTTCCTATTTCATTGTTTTTTGTTCACTTTTCTCTCCTTATGTTTACTTTGGTGTCATTTACTCTTGTTTTTCTCAAAATAGAAGCATAAATTATTGAAATGAGACTTTTCCTCTTTTCTAATATAGGCCCAATGTTATACATTTTTCTCTATGTACTGCATTAGCTACATCCCACAAATATGTATATGTTGGTTTTTTTCCCATTCAGTTAAAAATATTTTCTAATTTTCCTTCTGATTTCTTCTCTGACCCTTTGGTTACACTGAAGTATGCTGCTTGATTTTCACCATGTCATATTTTCCTGCTTATTTTCAAGACTGATTGTTTTGATTAGATACTGAACATTGTGAATGTTACATTGTTGGGTGCTATATTTCGTTATATTCCTTTGAATAGGTTGTCATTTCCTCTGGCATGCAGCTTATTATCTTGCAAATCAGTCTGACAGTTAAAAGCTTAACTTGCTTTTAAGCTTTGTTATGGCAAGTCTAGAGAAGATTTATTTTGGAGCTAATAGAGGCCCCCTTCTAAGGTATGACCCTTCTGAAGTCTCTATCCAATGTCAGGTAAACTGTGAGATCTCTCCACTACAGCTAGAGGGAACAAAAACTATTTCCAGCCCCGTGTGAGCCTTGAATGAGTTCAAATATCATTAAAATTTTATTTTCCTCAAGGCAAATATGAATTTAAAAAACAACATAACATGATTAATTGCTTTTCTCCTCCATTATTAAAACTTTGCCTTCCAAAAAAGATATAAGTATCATTTTCCTTCATTTTATTTTATTTAATTAAATAATTATTTATTTATTTTTGTATGCTGTATGGCAGGGGTCACATTTCATTCTTTTTCCAAGTGAGTATCCCATCATTGCATACCATTTGTTGAGTTTTTGTTGGTTTGTTTGTTTTTTGGGAAATACATGGGCCAGGAATCGAACCCAGGTCTCCCAGCATGGCAGGTGAGAATTCTACCACTGAATTATCCTTGCCCGCTGCCCCCCCCCACCATTTCTCATTATATAACTGAAAATATGAATTATAAAATAAAACATGTTTAGTATCACTAATTAAAGAAATGCAAATAACTAAAAATTTAAATGCCATAATCAATAAATTAAAAATTAAAGCAAAAACTGTAATGTTCGTTCATCCTTAAATAGTCATATAATTTAAGCAGCATTGTAAAATGTTACATATTCATGAAAAGTAACTTTACTTACATAGAAGAGTCATAAAACTGATTGTATCCTTTCATTTAGTAATTCCATTTTCAGCAACATGTTCTAAGGAAATTTCTGGGCTTTCTCCTTGTTACTCTCTTCTTTGGTAAAACAGAATCTAATAGGCTTCTGGAAAACCATACTTCTCACTCTCACTCTACTCAGGGGGAGAACACAACCAGGGCCTAAGGCAATTCATGTATCACATTCCCTATGGCTGTAGTAGTTTGCTCAAGTTTGGATGTACAACCCAGTTTGAGCTAATGAGAATTTTGGTTGCTATGTAAGGATAAAACCCTTGCTTTTCCCACTTGGTCATGAACCAGGAAAGATTTAGCCCCAGGAGGGTCCAACATCCATGTGCCCATAAAGCAAGAGACTCTCTGAGAACAGTCAATACAGAGGAGATAAAACAGAGAGAAAGATGCCAGATTCTGGTAACTTCATTTGACCTTTAATATATAGCTGCTCCCTAAACTACAGCAATGCCTGGAATGTTCAGTTGTGTAACACAATAGATTTTATTATTTTGCTAAAGACATGATGGGTTTTCCATCATTTATAACCAATTATAATAGATAAAATAGCGATGCTATCTATAATGACAAAATATTAGAAACAACCAACTAACCTGATAACTGGTTAGGTAATAGTGGTGTGTCAATATAATTGGATATTACATTGTTACTAAAAAGACAAATGTGTGATATGCAGATTTTTGTGAAAATCTATGCGAAATATTTCAAATAAAACACAAAACCATTTGTACCCAATGATTATATTCACATTAAAACTATGAATGTACAGTAACAAAGGGAATATAAAATTTTATAATTTTTATATAATAACAATTTTAAGAACAGAGGTTATCAGGAGATAGAAATAGGGTAGAGATTGATTAATTGGAGCTGAAGGGATACAGATTGTACAACAGGACTGATTTTAAAAATTCAGAAATGGATAGCACAATACTACCTGACTGAAGCACAATAACATAAGCATATTGAATGAAGCTGAATGTGAGAATGATAGAAGAAGGAGGGCTTGGGGCACATATGAAACCAGAAGGAAAGATAGATGATAAAGACTGAGATGGTGTCATCTAGGAATGCCAAGAGTATACAGTGATAGTGACTAAATGTACAAATTAAAAAATGTTTTTGCATGAGGAAAAACAAAAGAATGTTAATATTGCAGGGTATTGAAAATAGATGGTTATTCATATTTTAAAACTTCAACTTCTGTGTGAGATTAAAGCAAGCAATGTTTATTTGGTACAAAATTTATATTTTGACTAGTGTGTTTTCTAATTTAACTTATATGGACAGTTTAATTGAACACCATAAATACTTGGAACCTTGAATAGGGCCTGAGATTTTGTAGGTTTGTCCAGGTTAGTGTGATGCCCCTGTAAGTCCAAGAGTGATTTGAACAGTGAATAAAGAAGTAGTTGCAAAGTCCTTAGGGGAATGGGCAGAAAGAGGAAAAATTCAACTTTCCCATTTGGAGAATTCCTGATATTCTCACAAGCAGTGGGGACAACCAAATCAACAGGCTGAACCCTCTGTATTGGGGTTTGTTCCTATGAAACTTATCCCCACAAAAGATAGGCTATACCTACTTAAAATTAGGCCTAAGAGTCACCCCCAGAGGACCTCTTTCGTTGCTCACATGTGGTTTCTCTCTCTCTCTCAGCCAAAATGGCAAGCAAACTCACTGCCCTTCCCCTCTCTACATGGGACCTGACTTGCAGAGGTGTAAACCTCCCTGGCAATGTGGGACAGAAATCCTAGAATGAGCTGGGACTGAGCATCAAGGGATTGAGAAAATCTCCACTGAAAGGAGGAAGAGAGAATGAGAAATGAGACAAAAATAAAGTGTCAGTGGCTCAGAGATTTCAAACAGAGTTGAGAGGTTATCCTGGAGATTCTTCTTTTGCATTATATAGAGATCCCCTTTTTAGTCTGTGATGTATGGGAGTGGCTAGAGGGAAGCGCCTGAAACCATAGAGCTGCGTTCCAGTGGCCATGTTTCTTGAAGATGATTATATAATGATGTAACTTTTGCAATGTGACTGTGTGATTGTGAAAACCTTGCATATGATGCTCCTTTTATCTATGGTATGAAGAGATGAGTATAAAATATGGATAAAAATAATAAACAAATACTGGAGGGAACAAAGGTTAAAATAAATTGAGTAGACTGAAATACTAGTGGTCAATGAAAGGGAGAAGTAAGGGGTATGGCATGTATGAGGTTTTTCTTTTTACTTTCTTTTGCTGGAGAGATGCAGATGTTCAAAAAAATGACCATGGTGATCAATACACAACTATGTGATGATATTGTGAGCCACTGATTGTAACCCATGTCAAGAATGTTCATATGTCAAGAATGATTGTATGTCAAAAATGTTGGTATGTCGGTTCACTGTTTATAATAAAAATATTTTAAAAAATAGTTAACAAATATTTAACATCATTATGAGAGGTAATTTTACATTTTGTTGTTTTCTGGATTTTTAAGATGGCTATATATTTTCATTTTTTAAAATTTAACAGTGAACACTTCAGACATGTCTTTTTTCATACTACTTCTAGCAACTGATAGCTAATATTTATTGAGCACTTTTTACACGTGCTAAACACTGTCCTAAGGGCTTTATGTACATCACCTAAATTAACCCTCATAATAACTTTATGAAGTAGCTATTTATACCAGTCAGGGTTCTACTAGAGAAGCAGAACCCGTAGGAGATACATAATAAGGAATATGGTAAGAGACTCATTGCAAGGAATTGGTTTATGTTTTGTGGGAGCAGATTAGGTACGTGAGAACCCCACAGGGCAGGCCATCCAGAGAACAGGCTGAAACTCTTGGTCTTGAGCTGACACTGTTGTTCACAGCTGGAATTTCTAATTCATGGAAATCTCAGCTGTGCTTTGAAGGTCTTTCAGCTGACTGAATTAGGCCCACCTAAATTTTCTAGAATAACTTCCCCTAAGGTCAACTTATATGGACTTTAGTAACATCTTCAATGTATCTTCATAACAATACACAGATTAGTCCTTGATCAAATAACTGGGGGCTATAGCCTAACCAAGTTGATACATCAAAAAAAAAAAAAAATCACAGTATTATTACAAAAAATGAAGTGGGAGACTTAAATGGCTTGAATAATTCTCAGTGTTAACATTTATAGCGGACATTATTAGTGCTCGGCAACATCATGTTCCCCTTTTTTCCTAGGAATAAGAAGATTGCACTTCCCTGTCCTCTTCAATATGGCCTCCTCTGGCTAAAGAAGTGTCTCTTCTATGTGGAAACATTTTAAAAGCTAGTGCATAATTCTTCACCTTCCCCTTGCTTTGCTATGGTGACAAATAACGTAGCAGATGACAAAGTCTCCATCAGTCTATATCCCCGAGAGAAGACAATATGGACCAGAATCCTCCAACCAACTCCTGGTTGGGAAGTAGAATAAATGATAAATAAAACTGTGCTATTTTAAGCCACCAAGATTGTGCGCTTTTTCCTGTTATTTCAGCAAAATTTACACTGACTATTAGCACATTAGTGAGTAAAGGAAGTAGGGCTCAAAATGAGGTAGTTTGACCATAAAGCCTACCTACCCAACTATTACGTTTTGGCTTCAACCTCCTTTTAGTTTTCCTTTGCTTCTTCCTTTTGGTCTTCATAAAAGACTTTACTACTCTGATGGCAAGAAGAATAACAAAAAGATCAACATAAAGTAAGAGATTTGTTGTGGGTTTTTTTTTTCCCTAAAGACCCAAAAGAGAATTGGCTTATATTATTTTGTGCTCTCTTTGACCCCTTGTCCCACCCTAGTCTTGCTAGGTCTTCCAAGGATATGGATGCTTTCTGAACAGTAATTATGCCTATGCCCATGGGCACATTGACTGCATGGTGTTGCAAAAAAGTGAAATGACTCCCAGAGAAAGAAGAAATTCAAGTATGGAGAAAGGGACGAGAAAAAATTCAGAGACAGAGGGAGAGAGTTGGAAAAGAACAAGGTTGAGAGAGACAGAGGTAGAGGAATGGAGGGATGGAGGGAGGGAGAAATTGACCCCTTCAAAAGAATATTCTATATGGGAGTAGAACCAGTGGAACAATTGTCTTTGAAAAAAAGCCCAGTATGTGTTTTTGACTCATACCAAAACTCCTCTTCTTTAGGAGAGAAGAAGGAGAGAAGCAACCTTAAGTTGTGGTGTTTATAATATAGGAGGTTCTGCTGAATCCTGTGCTGCAACCAGAAATCCATGTTAAATTTTGGGAGCTACGTTCTGAGAGAAATTGATGAAACAAATCATATTCATAAAAAGGGACCAATAAGGAATATGGAATTCATAAAAAGAACAGATGAAAGAATTGTGTGTTTCCTATGAAAAAGGAGAGGTGGGATAAAGATATGATAGGTATTTTCTGAGACTGAAAGAGCAATTCCACAAAACAGAATAACAACAACAAAAAACTTTCATGAAAGGTAGACTTAATTTGTGCTACAACTGAATTGGCAATATTTTAAAATATATCTGACACATTTACACTTCTAATAAGTACATATTAGTAATCAGATAGGAAATAATTTAGTTTTCATTTTTTAATACAACCTGCATTTACCAATAACTTTGGGAAAGATGATGAATCTCTCTGTGCCTCAGTTTCTCTCATTTAAAAGATACACTGTTCCAGATTTCTACAGAGCAAGGTCTTAGGCAGCAATGCAGTTGGGGACGCAAAACCTATGCGTATTATTATTTGCACTGCTTCCAAGAACAAATGGCAATACTTTCTTTTCTGCCACAATACCTCGAATCATGCCTTCTACCTACCTACAAAGTGATCCCTGGGCCCTCAGTGTCTCACATGGGACCCAGCACACTCAAGACAGCTGGATCTGATAGAAAAAGCAAGGATTGTGGCATCTAGCAGGCCTAGATTTCAATTTCAGCTCTGCCACCTACTGAGTATTCTGCTTTGAGATTGTTTCATTATTATTATTATTTTCTCCCTTTTCTGACATCTTTATAATAACTGCCTATTTTCTGGATTTTTTTTTTTTTACAAACATAAAAGCACACAGATTTTCAATAAAAATCTGCTAAATGAAAGTACACATGAGCAAAATTTAGAATAGTTAAATAACATCTGGTGTTAGATTTCAGCTTGAAGTAAGGAGGATGAGAGGTATTTAAATGCTTCTTGAAGTACTGAGTTTCCATGTATCTAAAAAACATCCAAGCAGAGATTAAGTAGTTACTTGGTAAAGTTTATTTTTTTTTTTTATTTTTTTATTTTTTTAGAAGGAAGGAAGGATAGAAGGAAGGAAGGAAGGAAGAAAGGGAAACATTTTTTTTAAACATTTTCTTGTTTTATTGTATTCTGTTTCTCCGTTTTTTGTTACATGGGCTGGGGCCGGGAATCGAACCGAGGTCCTCCGGCATAGCAGGCAAGCACCTTGCCCGCTGAGCCACCGCGGCCCGCCCCGGTAAAGTTTATTTTTTAAAAGAGATGTTTTGCTTTTGTTTATATTTTCCCCAAGACTGTTTTTAAAAAGGGACATTTCCAATGCTCATTCTAATGCTAATTCTCTCTGCTTTTTATGTTCTTTGCCCGCTAATGCTTATGATCACGAATGCAATTCTTAGCCACAAGATGGCAGTCAAGGCCTAATCTTTGGGGAATAAAACGGCTAGAACTTCTCTGTAAAAACAGCATTAAGCATATAATTATGTAAACCTATAAAAACAGTGTTTAACTTCAATAACCCTGAAAGGATCGTACAAACAAACATTAAATTAATGTACTCAGAATAAATGCTCTCTATAACGAGAAAAAAGTAGGAATCAACATAGTTAAGCTATAGGAAAGATTACTTGTATTGGTATGAACTGAAACAATCACAAAATTGAACTTCGAAATAATATATAAGTCCTTAATTTTAAAGTTAGGACAACTGAGTCCAGAGTGTATTTTATAAATGTAAGGAAGATTTATATTTGTATTGATAAATTAGCAGAGCACATATGTTAATTTTTTTATGTTGAAGAAGAGAAAGAGAAAGGAACTAAGATTGTTTAATAATGCCATTTGAGGTCAACAACAACAAAAAACTTTCATGAAAGGTAGACTTAATTTGTGCTACAACTGAATTGGCAATATTTTAAAATATATCTGACACATTTACACTTTTAATAAGTACATATTAGTAATCAGATAGGAAATAATTTAGTTTTCATTTTTTAATACAACCTGCATTTACCAATAACTTTGGGAAAGATGATGAATCTCTCTGTGCCTCAGTTTCTCTCATTTAAAAGATACACTGTTCCAGATTTCTACAGAGCAAGGTCTTAGGCGGCAATGCAGTTGGGGACGCAAAACCTATGCGTATTATCATGAATTTTCACTCTTTAGAGACACAACTGTCAACTTCACTGGGTGGCATTACATGAGGTAATAAAGACAGAACACCTGACACACAAAAGTAGCTTATTTGTGTTAGGTTTGGTTCCTCTGTATACCTCCCATGTATATTCTTTTCTAAACTTCAGAATTCATAAATTTTATTTAGATAACTTGCTAGCTGCCAATGCTTAGGCTACTGGCATAGATTTCTCCATGGCCATAGAAACAATCATTAACAGAGTCTGATGTAAAAATAGTTCTATATGTACATAAGCATGAGCACTCAAAAGAACAGCTTCTGCTGCTTTCTTGATTTTATATCTTTCACTACTTCTCCAGAGAAAATCAATACAAACCACTGATTAGATTCTAGACTAATATTCTTTTTCACATCTTGGTAGAAATAAAGAATTTGCCAAAACACCAGGCAAGATGATAGGAAAGAAAAAAGGGCCTTAGAAATGAATACCAAATCAAAGGATCACTCCATGAATATTTATAAGCTGCTTATAATGACAATAGCTTTATATTAATGCTAACTAAAAACGTGTAAAACTCAATTATTTGCATAAAATATTCATGACAGTCATTTATATTCCTAGTTTTCGATCATTATTATATGAGTACACCTTTAGAATGCCCAAAACACAACTATAATCTCTGTATCAGAATGGAATAGAAGTCAGTACCTAAATTCTTTTTTCCTAAAATTAACTATCCTCACATTTAATCCTAATTTTAAATGAGGAAACAGGGTATGCATCAATCGTCAAACATTTACTGAGTGCCTACTATTTGCCAGGCACTCTACTGAGCACAGAGAATACAAAGTTACAATAACGTCCCTGCATTGGTCACTCTTCCTGAACAGATTAATTTCCACACCACAGTGCTGAAAAGAGATAGACAAGGAGGGCTGTGGAAGGAGAGGATGGGGATTCAGAAGCCTGAGCATGTCAGGGACATTTTAACAGAGCAGACGTTTGAACTGGATCTTACGTCATCCTTGTGGAGCTCTTTGCTAAGCAGAAGTCATGGTAGAGGTGGAGTAGAGAAGGGAAAAGATCTATAGGCACAATGAGACTAAAATGAACGTGGTCATGATAGGTGTTATTTTCCTAACCTGAGAAAATTTTTACAGTGTGTCTATGTTCCTGACAGAGACCATCTTTCTTCCCTGAGAAGTTAGAGGGCATGCACTTTTCTCTCTCCCTTCCCTCGGGAACTAATATTTATTGAATGCCCATGTGCCAATATTATATGATTTTATATTTGTGGTTTCATTCAAGCCACTCAATACTTTGCAAATATCTCCACTAAATAGGTAAGGAAACAAGCTCACAGTGAGTAAGAATTTCCCCAAGATCTGTCTGACTCTGAGAAACACTCCTACATCAGAGAATTGAACTAGGGCCACAGTAGGGAAAACAGGAATGGTATCTAACTTTTATGGATCCTTACTATGTGCCAGATACTGTTCAAGTGTTTAACATGTATTCATTTATTTAAACCTCACAACCTCCTTGGGGGGTAGGTTCAACGATAACTCCTGATTAACAGTTAAGGAAACAGAGGTCCAAAGAAGTCAGAAGACTTGCAAGGTCACAGACAAATTATAGCAAATTCTAACTTTATACCATCAACAAACACCCTGATGAGAATCACATTCCAGGTGGAAGGCACTAAGTGGTAAAGAGATTTTACGTCTCCCCAAAGATCTTATGTTCCCCAAAGAATAGTTAGAGAAAGTAATTTAGTACAGCTTGAGAATTGTGTATTGATTGATGAAGGGAGGGGAAGACGGTAGGAGGGGGGCTATAAGATCTTTTTTTCCTTAACATTATGTAGATGAAAGGTCTCACCTCACATTTTCTGTTGCTTTTAGTGGGAAATCAAGTCTACGGAGAGTAGTTTTGAATATTAACATCAGAGAGGTGCATAATAGTACCATATCGCATGTACATACTTTTGTACAGATTCACAAACATTTTCTACATGAGTCTCTACGAATTGCCTACTTTCTTATAGCTTATATTTTGATGAACATGAGACTTTATGTGAAAAAGGGGAATTTCACTATTCTTCAGATACCATATAACACAGAACATTTGCATTCCCAAATATCTGCGCCACACTAAAATGCAGATAAATGTAATATCTTTTAAAACTTTATTTAAATAAATTACTGCAAACTGCTTTTTGGCTAATCAACTTTAAAAGAAGCAAATATCATCTGATCTAAATATATTCTCATTAACCACCAGATGGCATAAGGTGAGAGAACTTTTCTGACAGGGTCACAACATGCATCATAATTTGACCTATAACTTCAAAAAAATGTATTTGGGAAAATATCCTAGCACTCAAACAGCTCATAATTATTTCAGCCATATGTAGAAGTGGATGGATAAGTTAAAACTGACTTGATCCTACTTTTTCTACATTTTTTGATTCTGTGAGATGCTGGCATTACATGATGAATCAATGATCAAACAAACAAACAAAAAAACTAAAACAGTTCTGTTAAAGCAAATTAAAAAAGTCATGTCAAAGCAAAATTAACCTACTTATATTGTAAGTAGGTTTCTTCAACTCTAAAAGAAACTTGAAACGTGCCCTCAAGAAAAGCCATGCTTGTAGCTCCTTCAAATTCTGCTTAATAAAAATTCTTCTTCTGCCTATAATTTATACTGAAAGCAGAAAAGTATCTATTGCAAAAGCATTTCCGTATTTTGGCTAGGAGAAAAGTTGCTGCAGACGTTGTTTTAGTTTCCCAGCTGCTAAGACAAATACCATACAATGGGTTGGCTTAACAACAGTGATTTATTGGTTCATGGTTTCAGAGGCTAGAAGGAAGGCTTGCTTCTTCCTGGGTGGTATCTTCTGTATGGCTTTTCTGTCACATGGCAATACATATGGCAGTGTTTTCTTCTTTCTACTCTGGGTTTTGTTGACTTCCCGCTTTTGGCTGCTCCCCAATGGCTTCTTTTCCAAGAACAATTCCCTTTGCCTATAAGGACTTCAGCCATATTGGATTAAGGGTCTTCCTCACTCAGTGTGGACAAACTTAACCAAGAATATCTTCACAGGTACTATTTACAAATGGGTTCATACCCACAGGACCAGCAGTAGTGACCTGAACATGCCCTTTGTAGGGAACATGATTCAATCCCCAACAAAAGCTAACTGAAAAAAGAAAGTCCAACTGAAAAACCCAATCTGAACTATGATATAAAAGGGTAGAAGTATACTTTAAGAACCTTGATTTCTAAACAAATCCAAATACAAGTGTCATTATTTTTATTAATTCTATGTTTCCATGTAGAAAAGAGGTCATGGTGCTAACAGTAAGTCAGAATTAAAAAAAAATTTTTAAAGGTTAGTACAAAAATAAGAGCTCAAAAAAAAAAAAAAAAAAAAAGAAGAGGTAAATGCAAAAATAGGCTCTTTAATTCCACAGGCTTTAAGACAGTATATTCACTGAATACTTCCAAATAACCACACCAAAATAAATGACTACTACAACTCAGCCTGCATCACAAAATTGAAATGGATTCTTTGTCCTAGTACGAGGCAGAAAAATGCCTTCAGGAGTTGAAAGAGTGGAGATTAAGTAAGGTCCCTTCCTTGAGCTGGTCTAAGAGTTAATGATTTTTAAACACTGTAACTATTTTTATACTTTACTAAATACTTTCTCAGATTTAATATAGTTGGTTCCTGTTCTAGCCTGCTAAAGCTGCCAGAATGCAACACACCAGATATGGATTGGCTTTTAATAAAAGGGGATTTATTTAGTTAAAAACATATAGTTCTTCAGAGGATAGGCAGCTAACTTTCACCTGAGGTTCTCTCTTATTCGGGAAGGCACAGGGTGATCTCTGCTGGGCTTCTCTCCAGGCTTCTGGGTTCCCACAGCTTTCCCTGAGGCTATTCCTTCTAGCATCTCCAAAGGCCTGGGCTGAGCTGCGAGTGCTAAGATGAGGTATGCTGAGCTGCTTGGGCTGTGCTGCACTGAGCTCTCTCATTTAAGCACCAGCCAATTAAACCAAACATCATTCATTGCAACAGGCATTTCCCCTAGCTGACTGCAGATGTAATCAGTGACAGATGAACTTCACATGCCATTGGCTCATGTCCACAGCAACAAAACTAGGCACCTTCACCTGGCCAAGATAACACCTGAACCTAACTACCACATGTTCACCCTTATCAACTTGGAAACTATACACATCACCTTAATGACATTAAAGTGGAAAAAATTTTCTTCTGGCTCTGGACCTATGAATCTCAAAACAAGTTATCTGGTGCCAACATGCAAAGAAGGGACGGTCAAAGGATACATGCTTTCATTTCCATAGGGAGAATTTGGAAGGAACACAGCGGTCGCAAGACCCAAACAGTCCTGAAAATCTGCAGGGCAAACTTCATTGGATTTCAAAGTCTGAAAGTCATTTATCCTTCAGGCTTTAGAAAGTGGCAGTCCCACCCTTTGCCACCTCTCTCTGAATGCAACATTGAGGGACATTAAGGAGACCACCTTTTTCTTGGCCCCACCCTCTCCAAGCATCGGGGCCACACCTGGGGTCTCTGCCATCTCTAGGGCACATGCTCAACCCCTCCATGTGGAGGCAGTCAGGCTCTCCCCAATCACCAAGGAGTGTGCTGTACCTTCTCCAAGGCCTGAGGCAGCATGACTCTTCCACTGCAATGAGGTGGAAGGCCCATTCCTGCTTCGGGCAAACTCACCCTTTTCAAGGATATGGGTCAGTCCAATCTCCCAGCCGGGGTTTCTTGGCTTCAGACTTGAGCTTCCATGGCTCTCACCCTGCAAACTTAAATCCATCCCTTTTCTGTCCCTCTTTTTTGTCCAAACCAACAGTGGTTCCATTTATGCCAACAGTCTCTTCAAGCTCCTCACAGTTCCTCCAAAATCTTCCCCTTATTCATCCAAAAAACCATTCTAACATGTCTGGCATTTGCAAACCGCAGCACCACTTCTCTGGTACCAAATCTGTTCTAGTCTGCCAAAGCTGCCAGAATGCAACACACCAGAGATGGATTGGGTTTCAATAAAAGGGGACTGATTTAGTTAAAAACATAGGGTGGGCCATGGTGGCTCAGCAGACAGAGTTCTCACCTGCCATACTGGAGACCCAGGTTCAATTTGAGATGCCTGCCCATGCTAAAATATAAATATATATAGTTTTTCAGAGGAAAGAGAGCTAACTTTCATCTGAGGTTCTCTCTTACATGGGAAGCACGGGAAGGCACAGGGTGATCTCTGCTGGCCTTCTCTCCAGGCCTCTGGGTTCCCACAGCTTTCCTCAGGGTAATTCCTTTCTGCATCTCCAAAGGCCTGGGTTGAGCTGCAAGTACTGAGATGAGGTATGCTGAACTGCCTGGGCTGTGCTGCGTTGAGCTCTCTCATTTAAACATCCAGCCAATTAAATCAAACATCATTCATTGCAGTAGGCATTCCCCATTCCCCCTAGCTGACTGCAGATGTAATCAGTGACGGATGAACTTCACATGCCATTGGCTCATGCCCACAGCAACAAAACTAGGCACCTTCACCTGGCCAAGCTCACACCTGAACCTAACTACCAGAGTTCCGGAGTGAGAAATTTGTGGAAGAAGAAAAGGTATCTGGAGTTATGAGAATGATGGAAAACTAATTATTGATATATAAGCAATTTTTGTTTGTATTTTTGCTATTTATAAATTATATCTTGATAAGGATGATGGGGATGAGTGCAAGTTAATTAACAGGAAGGGTATTGTGAGATTCTTTCACTGTGACATATCCTATCTCCATTCTTGCCAGCCAATAGGCAGAAAAGATGTTTCCCATCTGGTTTCATATGAAAGGAAGAAATGATAATACTTATTCTTATACCCATGCTTAGGAAAGGGCATAAGTTGTTATTTCCAAAGCATTACCTCTTATGTTTCAGTGAAATAGTAGAAGGTGGAATAATAGACACTTCAAGTTAATGGAATACATGAAAGACACTTCAAGTTACTTACTTTAAACTCCACTCTTTAGGATGTTTTAGTTCAATTTTCTTCCATTTATAATAACTTCTCATAAAGTCTGGATCGTTAAGCACTGAAATTAGAGTAGAAAAAAGGAGCTATATGTATATATTCTTTAATAATATCTCAAAGTTGAAAATAATTCAGTTCTCATTAAGTTGACACATGGCAATAACATACACTATATTTTTCAATAAACTTTTTTTGGGGTGCATGGTCCGGGAATTGAACCCAGGTCTCCTTCATGGAGGGCAGGCGGGCATTCTAACCACTGAACTACCTGTGCACCCTATATTAACTTTTAAATATTGGATATTACTTCAGTCAAGAAGATTATGACTTGCCTTTTCATGAAGGCAATGCTGCCTACCGCCAAAAAGGAAGTCCTTGTCCCTCCCGAAACCAAAGCCAAGAATTTGAAAGCCAAGAAGATAGTATCGAAAGGTATCCACAGTCATAAGAAATGAATCCACATGTCACCAACCTTCTGGTGGCCCAAGATGCTGGGTCTCGGAAGACAGCCCAAATATCCTCGGAAGAGCACCCCCAAGAGAGACAAGCTTGACCACCATGCCATCATCAAGTTCCCCCGACCACTGAGTCAGCCATGAAGAAGACTGAAGATAGCACACTTGTGCTCATTGTGGCTATCAAGGCCAACAAGCCCCAGAGCCAACAAGCTGAGAAGCAGCTCTACGACACTGGCGCGGCCAAGGTCAACACCCTGAATAGGCCTAATGGAGAGAAGTCATATGTTTGACTCGCTCCTGTCTTTGATACTTTGGATGTTGCCAACAAAACTGGGATCATCTAAACTGAGTTTTTTGACTAATTCTAAGTTTTCTTGGTCATAAAAAAAAATATTATGACTTGAAAAATTGTCTCATTATGACTCTTGTTTACTATATAATTTATAGCAATGAAGAGGGTATTAAAATAACTCATATAGAAACTACACCTCTCATAATTTAACAAAATTCTAATTCAGCACTCCAAGCAGAAAAATAAAATCTTAAGAGTTGGAAGCAACATTACAGATCTTGATCTTTCCCAAAGCAAACCTCTTAACAGATGACCATCTGGTCTCTGCATTAATCCATACCCAAAGACAGAAAACTCCACCTTGTTGTTGGGAGATGGCTTTTTCCATTAGCAGATAGTTAAGGGTTAAATGGACCTGCCTAGATGGAGAGCTGAGTAGAATTTCCACTGTTCTGACCTCAGTAACAATACTGAGTAAGTCCATCTCTCTGCCTTGGGATTGAGCCCTCTAATTTGAAACAGCCCTCAAGGTTTGAAGAATAAGCTCTCAAAGGCAGCCTCAGTTCCTTCAACTTCTTTTTAAAGACATGATTTTCTAGAGATTTCTAGAATGATTTTCTAACCATTCTCATCATCCTAGTAGTGAACTTTGTTGATGTTCCTATTAAAATTCGTGCCCAGAACTGGCTCAGACTCTTAATTAAGTTTGAATAGCAAAGATGGAAGTAGGATTATTAATCACCCTTGGTCTGTGCTCTACATTTCTATTAATTCAGCTCAGATCGGCATTAGTCTTATTTGGCAATTACATCATACCCCTGGTTCATAAGATTGCAGTTTAAGTCTTATATAAATTGATTAAGTCTTCAATCAATTCACATAAAATTCATTGAAAACCTACTATGGTTAAGGAACTGGTAGCTTTTACATGCAATATTATCAAGCTAGATCTACAATTCCCTGGACTTACATTGTTGTGTTTTTTGTTCAAAGTAAATGCATGATTTTACATGTCTCCATTAGTAACACAGTTTGTAGCATGTGTTTATATATATGTGTATGTTTACATGTTTACA
Organism: Tamandua tetradactyla; assembly: GCF_023851605.1. NCBI lineage: Eukaryota > Metazoa > Chordata > Mammalia > Pilosa > Myrmecophagidae > Tamandua > Tamandua tetradactyla. Next base: position 61,842,001 of record NC_135337.1, read on the forward strand.
CATATGTTTACTCTATCTATCTCCTGTTCCTTATAATTATTCTGTATACACAGTGTTGAATTATTTAACTAGCTAAATGCTTTCTACCAGCTTGACCTTATCTCAGGCTTCCTTTTCAAGAATGATTAGTTTCCCCCTTCTAGCTTGATGAAATTTGTCATTGATAGAAAAGAAATTAACCTGAATATTCTTTTCCTCTATTAATATCACATGATTTTAACCAGCAGCGTTCTTATTTATTCTTCATTTTTTTTTGCCTCAAACACACAAAACCACACATATAAAAAAATAAGCACTTTCTTATAGATTTTGTTAATAGGTTTTCTATTGGTGTACACCCCCTTCCACCATAGAAACAAATCTGAACTCTTCAGAGTTCTCAGTGAGGCCTACTTACTTCATTTAGATGATTATAATAACTAATATTTGTATTGAGTTCTTAATATATGCTGGGCACATTAAGTGGATATGCAGGTGCTACAACTATAGTACCCACTTTACAGATAACAAATGGACACAGAATGATTGAATAATGTCTTCTCTTTGGGACTATTCATTATTCCTTAGCCAAGATTTTCATTTTACTCTCTCATGAATGTTATTTCCTTTTAAGGTTCTTATTCAAGGATAATTCATATCTTTTCTTATTATTTTTAAATTGCCTTTCCTAGATTTTATGTTTGAATATGTATAGCAGTCTCTTAATTATATATTATAAAACCCAAAGGGATATGGCCACCTTTCTTAAATATTCCCACTAGTTTTTTACCATAGACTCACTTTCTCCACCATTTGAGGCATGAAATCCTACAGTACTCTGTATAATCCATATTTTAACATTTCCTATATTTTATTCCTATTATTTTTTCTCTCATCTGACTCCTACCAATTGACTGTAAATGCCATAGAAAGCTTATCACCACGTTTATCTTTCGTCTCTAACACACCGATCAGTTTCTAGACATAAAAGATACTAAAAGAATGTTTATTAAAAGGAAAGTTTTTCAAGTGGAAATTCCTCATTAGTACCCTATCTTGCTTTTGTGGCCGTTTTCTAATCTGTGATAATAAAGTATCCCACATCACCTCCATAATATAGTCCTTCATCTCATATTGCTGCTCAGTAACACTGCTTCAACTGTTTCATTTTTGTTTGTTGCTGTTATTGTTGTTGTTGTTTCCCATAACACACCTTCTGTCCACCATCTGTATAGTTTTACGTGAATTTTTTTTTCCACTGTTGGGACTGTCACATCCAATGAAATGTAAAATCACCCACTTGCCTTAGCATGCTTCATTTTCATGCAGTATCTCAGGCTAACATAGAGCAATTAAAAGTAGGGTGGAATATTTTTGAGAAATAAAAATTAAGATACAAAGAGTTAAGTGACTAACCTAAATTCACCTAACTGTATGTGACAAAAAACAAAACAAAACAAAAACAAACAAAGGCTAAGGAGTTGCTGACTTCTTTCATCACGCTCTTCCTACTAGAACCTCCCCAACTTTGGCTGCACACTGTAATCACCTGGGGAGCTTTAAAAACTAGTATTGCCTAGTTTTACTCCCAAGATTTTGATGTAATGGGTCTGGGGTGTGACCTTCACATAAAAATTTTTACAAGCTCCTCGGGTGGTTCTAATGATCAGCCATGGAACCATGGTATTAGAATTAAATGGCAATGCCTTTCACATCTTAAGGCATTTGGGCACACTTGTCCTTATTGCTGTCCGAAAGAAGAATATCTTCTAGGGTGAAAGCAAGCATCCACCAGATGCTTCAGGCTGTTTGGACTGTCCTGAAACAGCAAACAAATATCAGGAAGCCTCCATTCAATATTAAAGAGTACACTGGGGCTGAAGGAACTCTTTTTCTCAAACATACATATTTCCTTTTGGGAATGATATTCTGTCATTAAGGCACTGTTGCCCACAACCATATGTATTAGTTTGTTCTCTGCCAAACCTGTTATTTGCCATTCTATAGTGATGGACAAGGAAGAGTGGAGCATCAGTACATTTTCCTGTATGATTGCCTAGGATTATATACATTATGAACTAAGAATTATAATTATTGAAAAATATATTGCATATGTTTCAGAGTTTGAATTTAATTCTCATGCTATAGAGCAATAACCACACTGAGTACTTACTATGTTCTAGGCCTCGTTGTAAGTGCTTTAACTCTACGGGATATACACAGTGATTTTCTCACTTTATAGTGAGGAAACTGGGACATTGGGAGGTTAAAAAACTTTCCCAAGGACATACAGCAAGTAAATGCAGAGCTGGGATTACACCCAGACAATTAGGCTCCAGAATTTATACTACAAAATGGACGATAGTTAAATTACTTAACTTCTCTAGGTCTAGGTTTCCTCAACTCTAAAACAATACTTACCTCATAGGTTTGATATATCACTATACATAACATATATTAAGTGCTCAATAAATATTGGTTGAATAAATGAATTAAAGAATATTAGACTGGGGTTATTAAATATATATATATCTCTGAGCATACTCTGTAAGCCAAATTATATAAGAATAAACTTACTACTATTATGGCACCAATGACAATGTAAAAATTTATTTAACAAAGAAAAGAGTTAATACCAAAAATCAAAACATAACTATTCACTACTATTCATAAAAGTTAAAGCTCTTAAAAATATGCACAAAGGTTTAATAAGCTTTCCAGTGATGAGAATGTATCTATAGAAATGAAGTTATTAGAAGTTTCCCCCTTCGTTTCTAAGTATTTGAAGAAGTGTTCTTTAATCTAGAAGCTTCCACTTCATTATTGTCAGGAAATTAGGCCATTGAAAAGACAATATTGGATCTCAGCCAGCTGACCTATCCAAAGACAAAATGACCAGCAGTATTTACATTTACATTTACATTTACAGGTTTACATTTAATTTTTAAAATTAAGTGTTGGTTATTATTGAAAGAAAGCTCATGAAACATTCTTATAACAATCCTCTGGGGAAGAAGAGGCAGGGCCAATTGTGAAATCTGGCCCCAAGTGCTAGAATCAAAGTCTCAGAAATTCTTCAGAGTTAGAGATAACCATTACCCACTATTCACAAAGAAAGTTGAATTATATACTAGGTTGATGGCAAATGTGAAAACAACAAAATTAAACACTCTGGTGTCAAGTTCTTTTGAGGAATAAGCTGCAGTCAGTGAGTGGTGCTTCATTATTCATCACTCACCACTGCAGTCAGTGGTGCTTCATTATTTAATTGGGCGTTGCTGCCCAGCATTCCCTCCGACATTTCCTTAAGCTTTGGTATGTGCTTCTATTCTAATTTTTTCCTCAGTTTGGAGCTTCCAAGTACTCCTATATATTTACATAACTTCTTATTCTATAAAGTGTCATCCTGTAACAATGTCTTTGTTTTTCGGTTGGAGACGTTGGACTTTGAGTCATCCAGAGAATGCACCAATGTCTATCAACACAAAGTTTGTGTGATTAAAGGTTACCACCTCCCGGAGCCCATCGGGCTCCTTTTTGCCTCACACTTAGTAGGTGCTCAATGCATGTTTGTTGAATTAACTAGGCAGCACCCAGCCACAAACCTTCAAAATCATGTAAACATTTAAACACTTTGGCATTGAAAACAACAAAACCTTTTATACTATTAGAGTTGCTAAAGACTAGGTTCATAACCTTAAACAATGTATTTCTTTACTGCTAGTCTGCAAATGAGGGAAGAAAGTAATGTGTGATTGAAAAAGACAATAACTAGCTCCTTCAAGAACAGTGATTTCTTAGACATTATTGATCTCAAGCAAAAACTTACTTGACAAAAATCTGTTCAGTTTAGTCACGTTTTGTCTTAATTTGTGCCTTAATAAAACTAAATACTATTTTTTGAGTGATATCTTGTTCTCTTGAAACCAATAGGAGACTATCACAATGATGAGAGGAGATAGGATGAATCCCCATATTAAGGCAATGGTCACAGGGGTGGCGGTGGAGTGGAGGAGAGAAGCATTCTTAGAGCTGCAGGAGATAAAATCAACAAGGCTTAATGAGGGAGGTAAAGAAGTCTACTTGGACAAGTAGCTGACGAATGGTGAGCTACCACTAACCAAGAGAGGTTAAAAAGGAAGGACTGGTTTTAGAGGAAAGATTATGAATTAACTTTGGGGCACCTTAGATATGAGATGCCTGAAAGACATGTAGATGAGATGTCCAATGAGCACTTGTAAATATGCATGTAGAATTCTGAAGAGGTGTTGCATAGAGCTGTGGCTTTAGGAATCACTGGCATGTAGGGTAAGGGAAACCATGATGGTGGGTGAGGACTTCTAGAGAGAACAGATGGCGAGGACTGAATGAAGAAGGAATTGCTAAGAAAAGAGGCAGAAGAATCCTTAGGAAGGGAAGAGGAGAACCATGAGGTGAAGGGAATCAATAACCTTCATAAGATTGAGAAGGTCGTTTTATATTTTTCCAATTGGCTATCTTTCCTTCTGGCTTTTAACCAGACTTCAGTTCAGGGTTCTATTCAAAACAGGAACTAAATACTTATTGAATGAATAATGTATAGTGCTAACAGAGAAGTTTATCATCCTCACATTGCAAATACGTGTCAATTAGTCTTAGAAAGCAAGACAACCTGAGAATAATTCAGAGATTAATATATACTAATGATTTAGGATTAGGCTAGATCACCTTACATGGAGCTCTGTAACATTCTGTGGCTTTCGACGTGGCTATTCCAGACCATGTTTTGTAGTAATCATTAAATGGGATTGCTTTAATTGATCTGAAAATATAAATTAAAATCAGACAATGAGTAGCTTGCAAATTTGCTCTTTAAAATTGCTTTATCAGACTGGACTGTTCAGAGAGCAATCCACATTAGGTCACAACACATTAGGCTGTTTTGCAAATTTGTAGTAAATCTCACATATTTATTTTGTCACTAATAAATACAAATCATATACATGCAGAGATGCTCAAATCATTTCTGAAATTTGAATAATGTCATGACTAACAATAAAAAATGAACTTTAAGGAAGCCTTATAACAGTAAAATTTTTCATTCTACACTAAATAATTTTCTTAAAAGTCTAAAGTTTAGCAAAACCACATATTTTATTTTTATCATGAGGAGAGAATAAAAGCAGCAGAAATTTTACACAGATCTGGCCATTTTCAAAGAGGGGAAACAATTTTTTACTAATATTCCTGTCTGCACTTTTTCTTCTCTGTACTAACATTACCACATCCTAAGAGGAGAGCATACAATGTTATGTACTACATGGGAACTATAGAGCAGTCTCTCCAATAACTGCATTTCCAGCTTTTTCTCCTACAACCTTTTTGAATACTGAGATGTCCAACACTCTATAGACAAAACATTACTTTAGGATACTTTCCAGACATGTGAAATCATCAGTTAACTGGTTTAAATAATGCTTAAATATCAAATGTAAAAGGCCTTATATTTTCCAACTGGTCCTTAGAGGAAGAAGCAACTTCAGTTAGAACACGATTAGTAGCATTAATTTTACAGTAAGTCATAGGTACAGTAAATATTTGACTCAATTTTGAAATTAATAGGTGTAAAATCTGAACGTTTTAATGAATTAATTTATTTAAAGAACAACTATTGACACCTGATTTTAAAACTGGTATTTTTCAATGTGTTATTACTTTTGCAATCACATTTAATTTAGAAAATTGAAGCACAGTGAAGATAAATTAATCACTACTATTATTGCTTCCAGAGCTTCACACCGTGCTTTATATTACTAAATGATATACCAAACTACATTAATTTGCCAACGAAATGTTTCAGAATTTGGCAACGGAGGTAACAAAATGAAAGGCTGCATTATATCTCCTGCATGAAAAGCTTGTGATCAATTTGCAGTCACAGATCATTTAACAGGCAACAATGACCCAAGAGGAAGGAAACTGTCAACACACTGTCTCGTGAAAAAAAAATACACCATCTTCAAGTACAATCGTCTCCATTGTTTTTTGTCTGTTTGAGAACGACCCATGACCCTTTCGTTCCCAAGGGTGTACTGTTCAATTTCAAACTGTTAGCCTTCAGGGGTTTTCTTTTTTGTTTCCCAAGAATAATTAAAAATATTACCCTAAAAGGTATGGCTTTAGTATAGTTTGAATACACAAAGCAAAATATCTTAAATATTTGTGAAATTTACATTTTCAATTCTCTAAAGAAAAAATCCCTTAAAACAAGAGGACAGTAATTACATTCTACTATTATTTAGATAAGCCACTAAACCTACAGGGATATGTAAAGTATAAAAAAATTCAGGTATTTATCATTTCAACCAGTAATGGGAATTTATTATTATTATTCGAATTATGCAGACAAAAAAGAAGATGATTTAAAATTGAGCATCAGCGCTTGTTACCCTTTTGGAAAAATAAGATATATTCCTGGACTAGTAAATAGTACAGCTTTACATATTAATATGACTGTTATATCGTTTAACAGACATTTGGAGAATACAGGAACAGACACTTCTTTGGTTCTTTGGCAGTGTAAAAAGCGCAATAGACTTGAGGAGGGAAATATCATTTTGTTTGATGCCATCAGGGAAAGAGTAACTTGGGAGCAGGCCTGGAAAAAAGGAAGAAGGCATTTTAGGCCAGGGAAACAATCCTAGGAATAGCTCAGATGGGAATGAGTCCGGTATGTGCATGTGAGTGCATTCAGAACATGTAGGGGGAAGGGATGACAGTAATGAGACAATTGATTTGAGTGGAAAGTTCCAATTTCCTGAGTGGGAATCTGATAAAGAAATTGAAGCCAGGCTATGTAGTATCTTCAAATTTAGACAAAGAATAGATAAGAGTAAAGTCAGTAGAATTGATTTGTCAGGTATAGAGAGTGATGGGAAGAATTTGAATAAGGCAATTATGAAATTGGTATTTGGCAAGAGTTTTCACTGACATTATTATGAAGGGTGAATTATATAAGGTAGAGGGAACAGTCAGGAAACAAATTCAGGAGATACTGAGAGCTAATACCAGAGTGTGAGCAAAATTATGAAGAGGAGTGTAACCAAAAATCAGGATTTAAGGGATCATTTTGATTACTGAATCATTATATAGATACTCCTTTTTGCTCTCTGGTATAGTGGAGTAGACAAGGGAAATACCATATTCTTTCTATTGTAATCTAGCTTGATTGATCTCTGATAATGATTTTATAGGCTTTATCTTTTGTTCCTGTAATTGTAAAAACCTTGTGACTAACTTTCATTTGTATCCATTATCCAGTTTTTCAACTTTAGAGTCTCATAATCTACTAAAGACAGCCCCATGTTTATTAATGGAGGGTCTTGGGTCAGTCCCAGCCCCATGTTTATTAATGGAGGGTCTTGGGTCAGCCCAGAATTAACTCACCCCAAGTCCAAAGTTATCTTAATGACCGAGACTGGATCTAACCAAAAGGGGCCCACCTGACATGCACAGTAGTGTAGACTATAACCTACAAGTCAACTATACCTCATTATAATACTAAAAATCATACCCATCATTACATTAAGGCTGCTATTTTCTTACATACATTCTGTGAATAAGCACGTAACCAATCTGTGCATGCTCAATAATCAGATCACTTCTAATTACATCATCTGGGGCCACTGTGCTCATTATCCTAAACCCTGCCCTTTTTCTCTAATAAAACCATCAGAATTGTCACAGTTTGGAGAGATGGATTTTGGGCCAACAGGCCATCTGTTCTGCTATGCACCTAATAATAAACTTATTCTCTCTTTGAAACCCCAGTGTCTTAGGAATTGGTCATTGAGTGCATTGGGCAAAAGAATCTACTGCCTTTGCTCAGTAACAGAAGGAGATGAATCTAAGATACAATGCTAAAGAATTGACTGGACTGGTTGCCTGATAGGGTGTGAAAGGTGAAGGAATTTGAAGGTCAAATTCCTAGAGACTGGAAGACTAGTTAATTTTGCTATTAATAGATAACATCAAGTTAAACTAAGTTGGGTTTTAGATATGGGTTTTAGGGGATGATAGGATAGGAAAGTAGAAATTACCTTAAGAATGTGATTGAGTGAGAACTTGGGGTAGGAAATAAGACATTTGGATCAAATCAGGATAAAAATTGATAGATGAAGCCAGAAGGTCAAAACAAACTTCCAAAATATAAGTGTTTAGAAAAGAAAGCAGAAACCAACTCAGTGTTAGGGAAGCAGAGAAGCAGTGAAGCAAACAGAGAAGATCTTTAAGGGTAAGACAATCGTGGTAGCCATTTCAGAGGAGCCACATTGCAGTCATAACTAAAGCCTGATTAAACCCTTAAATATTCTGAACGGAATCTTCCTCTCCACCATGGTATAGCTTAGCAGTATCATGGCTAAGAGTATAGGCTATGGAATCAAAGCCTACCTTGGTTAAATTCTTTTAACTCTTTCTTGGCACCACAACTTACTGTGTGAGCCAGGGCAAGCTATCTAACCTCTCCATGCCTGTTTCCTCATCTACAAAATTAAGAGACATTTCTCAGGTGATTGTGGTTTAGCACCCAATCAGCACTCAGTGTAAGCTAGTCGTCTTAATTGCCTTGGATGAAAACCTCACCACTTCTTTCCTGCAAACGCTAAATAGCTTCCTAATTGTTTTCCTGTGGCGGTTTCTCCCTACTCCAGGTTATCATACCTCTGCTTGAAAACCATGTGTGGCTATCTATTTCTGTAGAACAAAGTCTAAACACGTTCAGAGAGAACTCAAGGCTCTTTACTATCTGGCCATTTCCAATCTTTTCTTCCACCATGCTTCCTCACATCCATAGGCTCCATCACATGGAACTACCTGCCATTCCTGAGCATAACATACTGTCATACTCCTGTATCTGTACAAGCAGTTTTACCTAGAGATACTTCCCCTTTGTGCCTATCAAACTCTTACTCATCAAGGTGTTCTTGTCTAGGAAGATTGTTAAAGGGGCCAATAGACAGCCCATACTTCCTCCATCATGTAGAAGCCATGCAGTCTGCTTTAAGACAGAGGCCTGAGGGTTCAGGGCTATGTAACCATGGAGAAGAGAGTTCAGGGACAGATAACGGGCCTCAACAGATTCAATCAGACTGAAGTTTAATTTACCTTCCTAGCATGTCTAGATTTCTGGGAGTGTAAAGTCCTGTAATGTTTTTCTTCAAGATTGCCTTATTATTCTAGGTCCTTTGCATCTCTATATACATTCTAGAATGAGCTTGTCAATTTCTAGAAAAAACTGCTGAGATTTTTATTGGGATTGAGCTGAATGTATAGATTAATTTGGGAAGAATTAGCACAGTAATAATACTGAGTCTTTCCCAAGCCACAAACATTATATATCTATTTATTAAGATCTTCTACTAAATTTCTCCCAGAAATACTTTGTGGTTTTCAGTATGGCAGCCTTATACATCTTTTGTTACATTTTGATATTGTTGTAAGTGGTATTTTTAGAATTTCATTTTCTATTTGTTGATTGCTAATATATAGAAATATAGTTAATTTTTAAATGTTTACCTTATATCCATGGTCTGTGCTAAATTCATTTAATTTTCATGCTTTGTATATTCAAGTGGATTATGTACATGACCATGCTGTCTGTAAATAAAGATGGTTTTAATTTCATCCTTTCTATACTTTATCGATTTTATTTCTTTCCTTGCCTCAATGTATTGCCTAGGACCTCCAGTACAATTTTGAATAGAAATGGTGATATTGGACATACTTATTTCTGAATTCAAGGGAAAAGCATTCACCCTTTCATATTTAAGTATGAGGTTGGCTGATGGATTTTACTCCAAATAAAGGTTATTGGAGAAAATCGAAATTTCCTTCGATTTTCGGTTCCTGAGATTTTTTTTACCATGAATGGGCGTTAAACTTTAGTAAATGCTTTTCTAAATTCATTGAGATAATTTTATGGTTTTCCCTTTTATTCAGTAAATCTGGTGTGTTGCACCGATTGATTTTAGAATATTAAACAAATCTTGCATTCCTGAAACAAACCCTCCTGTATTGTACTTTTTTATTTACCAGTGGATTCAATTTGCTAATATTTTTTATATATCTATGTTCAGAGAGGCATTGGCCTATAATTTTTCTTTCTCGTAGTAGTCGCAGGTTTTAGATTCAGAGTTTAGAACTTTGAAAGTCACTGAAAATGGTTATCTTTATAAACTTTTTATTTCAAAGTAACTTTAGATTTACAGAAGAACTGTACAGATAGCTTAATAACTTTTAATAAGATCAACTTTTTAAAAGTATATTTTACATGCAATAAAATGAATAAATTTAAAGTCTATAGACTGACAGTTTTGACAAACGAATACACCTGCAGGACCACTACTGCAAACAATATCTGGACTATTTTCATTACTCCAGAGAGCTCCTCATTGCTCCTTCCCAGTCAAGCTCCCTCGACACTTTGGACAATCACTGTTCTGATTTCCCACCATAGACGAGTTTTGCCTGTCCTAAAACTTCATAAAGTGGAATTGTACACTATGTATGGCTCTGTTACTGTGTTTTCTCACTCAACATAACCTCTGCATTATTATTCCACTTTGTAGTCATTCATTCTTATTGCTGTGACTATTATATTTATGAATATAACAATTTGTTTCAACATTCAACTGTTAGACATTAGAGTTGTCTGGAGTTGGGATATTATTAAAGCTGCTATAAACATTTGTGTACAAGTATTTTTGTGAATATGTTTTCACTTCTCTTGAGTAAATACTTAGGCATGGAATTACTAAATCAGAGAAGATGCATGTTTAACTCTTTAAGAAACTGTGTCCCAAAGTGGTTCTGGGCATGTAAAATGGTACAACAATGTACACAACAATATAAGACAGTGCCAGTGACTCCAAATCTTAACCAATACTTTATATTGTTAAGTAATTAATTTTAGCCAGTGGTGTGAAACTGGCTCATCCTGGTGACTAAAGTTGATTTTAGCATTTCTTCCCGACTCTGCTTCAGGCTGGTAGCTTGAAATGAGTCATGGTGGGAGAATTATGCCACTGAAATTGGCAAATGCTGCAAATCAGACCTTTCTCCCCAGACAGTCAGCTATTAAACATTTACCAGCATCTCACTGATTTATACCACTCTAATGTGTATGAAGTGGCATCTTATATTTTATAATTTTTATTGTCATATGGAGAACATAAAAATTTCCCATTTTAGCCACTTTTAAGTATACAATTCAGTGGTATTACATTCACAATGTTGTGCTACTGTCACCACCATCCATTACCAAAGCTTTCTCGTCATGCCAAACAAAAATTTCACACTCTTTAAGCATTAACTACCCATTCCCTCTTTCATTTCCACCCCGGGCAACCTATAATCTACTTTCCAGCCCTATGAATTTGCATATTCTAGTTATTTCATATAAGTGAAATCATAGACTGTCATTTTGTGTCTTATTTTACTCAACATGGATGCCTTCAAGGTTCACCCAAGTTATAGCACATATCAGAACTTCATTCCTTTTTAGGGCTGAATAATATTCTGCTGCGTGTATATACCACATTTTATTAATCTCTTATCTGTTGACGAATACTTGAGCTCCTTTCACATTTTGACTATTGTGAATAATACCACTATGAACATTGTTGTATGAAGATCTGTTCAAATCCTTGCTTTAAATTCTTTTGAGTATATACCCAAAAGTGGAACTGCTGGGTCATGAGGCAATTGTATAACTTTCTTAGAAAACACCAAACTTTGCTTTCCACAGCAGCTGCACCATTTTACATTCCTAATAAAATGTACAAGCATTCTTATTTTTCCACATCCTTTTCAATACTTGTTATTTTCCATTTAAAGAATAATAATAGCCATTCTAGTGAGTGTGAAGTAGTATCTCATTGTGGTTCCGATTCACACTTCCTTAATGACTAATGATTGAGCATTTTTTCATGTGTTTCTTGACTGCGCGTGTTCTTCAGAGAAAATTCTATTCAAATTCTTTACCCATTTGCTAATTGAGTATGCTTTTTGTTGTTGAGTTGAAGCAAATCTTTATATATCTAGATATAAACCCTTATCAGATATATGGCTTCCAAATATTTTCTCCCATTCTGATGGTTCTCTTCTCACTTTCTTGGTAATGTTCTTTAATGTACAAATTTTCAAAATTTTGATGATATGCATTTTGTTGTTGTTGTTGTGTAGGCTTTTGGTGTAAAGTCTAAGAATTCATTGCCTAACACAAGGTTCTAAAGATATTTTTAAGTTTTCTTTGAAGAGTTTTATAGTTTTAGCTCTTATATTTAGGTCATTGACCATTCATTTTGAGTTGATTTTTGTATATGGTGTGAGGTAAGGATCCCCTCACTCTTATGCGTATGGATATTCAATTTTTCCAGCTCCATTTGTTAAAGAGACTATTCTTTCCCTTATTAAGTGGACTGGCACCCTTGTCAAAAATCATTTAACTCTATGTGTGAATTGATTTCTGAACCCTCAATTCTATTGAGCTATATTGTGCCAATACCACAGTTTTGATTACTGTATTTTTCTAATAAGTTTTGAAATTAGAACTTTTGACTCCTACTTTGGTCTTCTTTTTCACATTGGTTTTGGCTATTCAAGGCTCTTTGCCCTTCCATATGAATTTGATCAGTTGTCTTTTCCACTTCTGCAAAGAAGGCTGTTAGGAGTTTTTTCCTTTTTTATCAATAATTATAATTTTCTTAGAGGAGTTGTAGGTTTACAGAAATATCATGCATAAATTATGTAAAATACAGAATTAAAAAATACCATTCTCTTATTAATACCTTGCATTGAATGTGGTACATTTGTTATAATTCATGAGAACATTTTTATTTATAATTGTATTATTAACTATAGTCCACTGTTTACAACAGGGTTCATTGTTGTACCATTCTAAGTGTTTTCTTTTAATTTTTATTCTAGTAACATACATACAACCTAAAATGTTCCCCTTTTACCCACATTCACATTTTTAATTCAGTGCTATTAATTCACAATGTTGTAATACCATCTCCATAACTCATTACCAAAACTTAAAATCAACCCAAATTCGGTACAACTTAGCATTAATTCCCCATTCCTTATCCCCAACCTAGCCCCTGGTAACCTATATTCTAGATTCTGACTCTGTTTGCTTATTCTAATTTTTTCATATTAGTGAGATCATACAATTTGCCTTGCGTGTCTGGCTTATTTCACTCAACATAATGCCTTCAAGGTTCATCCATGTTGTTGCATGAATCAGAACTTCATTCTTTTTATGCTGAGTAACATTCCACTTTATGTATATACAAGATTTTGTTTATATATTCATTGGTTGATGGACATTTGGGTTGCTTCCATCTTATGGGAATTGTGAATAATGCTGCTATGAACATCAGAGTACAAATATCTATTCAAATCCCTGCTTTCAATTTTTCTGGGAATATGCCTAGTAGTGGGATTGCTGGGTCATATGGTAATTCTATAGCTTTCTGAGGAACTGCCAAATGTCTTCCACAATATGTGCACTATTTTACATTCCCATCAGTAATAAATGAGCGTTCCTATATCTCTGCATCCTCGCCAAAATTTGTAATTTTCTGCTTTTTAAAATAATAGCCAGATGGTGCACAAGTGGTTCAGTGATAGAATGCTCACCTTTCATGCGGGAGACCTGGGTTCATTCCTGGACCATGCACTATCTCCCCCCTGCCCAAATAATAATAATAGCCATTATACTGGATGTGAAATAGTATCTCATTTCAGTTTTTGGTTTTTTTACATGGGCAGTCACTGGGAATCAAACTCCGGTCTCCAGCAAGGCAGGCTAGAATTCTGCCACTGAGCACCGCCCTCTCATTTTGGTTTTGATTTGCATTTTCCTAATACCTAATGATATTGGGCATCTTTTCATGTACTTTTTAGCTATTTGTTTATCTTCTTTGAATAAAGGTCTGTTCAAATGTTTTGCCCATTTTTTAATTGGGTTGTCTTTTTATTATTGTGTTGTAGGATTTCTTTATATATTCTAGAAAATAAACCCATTTTGGATATATGGCTTCCAAATATTTTGTCCCATTGTATAGGCAGTCATCACTTTCATGATAAAGTCCTTTCACATACAAAAGTTAATTCTTTTGATGAGGTCCTCACCTATTTTTTTTTTTAATACTTGTGCTTTGGGTGTAAAGACTAAGAAATCATCGTCTAACACAGATCCTGAAGATACTTCAAGGAGTTATATCCTAGTTATCATATTTAGGTCTTTGATCCATTTGAGTTAGTCTCTATACATGGTTGAGATAGGGGTCAACCTTCATTCTTTTTCATATCAATACCCAGTTCTCCAAGCACCATTTGTTGAAAGGATTATTTTTTCCAATTGAGTGGATTTGGCACTCATCAAAAATCAATCAGCCACAGATGTGAGGGTGTATTTCTGAACTCTCCATATGAATTCTTTTGGTCCATATATCAATGATTCTGTCAGTACCACGCGGTTGTGTCGACTGCCGCTTTATAATAAGTTTTAAAAGTCAAGAAGTGTGAGTCCTTCAATTTTACTCTTCTTTATCAGAATGATTTTAGCTATTAGGGGCTCTTTACATTTTCAAATAAATTTGATGATTATCTTTTCCATTTCTGCAAAAATAGGGTGTTGAGACTGATTAGGATTGCATTAAATCTGTAAATCATTTTGGTATAACTGACATCTTAACAATGTTTAGTCTTCCAATTCATAAGATGGGATGTCCTTCCACTTATTTAGACCTTTTAAAATTTCCTTTAGCAAAGTTTTGTAGTTACATATATAAGTCCTTTTACATCCATGGTTAAATTTATTCCTAGATAACTGATTCTTTTAGTATCTATTGTAAATGAAATGTTTTTCTTGATTTCCTCCTAAGATTGCTCATTACTAGTGTGTAGTAACACCGCGGATTTTTGCGTATTTATCTTGTATCCTGTCACTTTGCTGAATTCATTGTTAGCTCTAGTAGATTTGTAGCTTTTAAGGATTATCTATATATAGACCATGTCCTCAGCAAACAGTGAAAGTTTTACTTCTTCTTTTTCAATTTTGATGCTTTCTATTGTTTGTTTTGCCTAAATATTCTGGTTAGAACTTCCAGTAAAATGTTGAATAACCATAGCGGCAAAGGGCTTCCCTATCTTCTTCCAGATCTTTGGGAGAAAGCTTTCAGTCTTTCATGATTGAGCATGATGTTAGCAGTGCGTTTTCCATATATTCCTCTTATCATGTTAATGAAGTTGTGTTCTATCCCTAGGTTTCTGAGTGTTTTTATTGAGGAAGGGAACTGGATTTTGTCAAATACTTTCACTGCATTAATGTTGAAGATACTTTTTCCTGCATTCTATTAATTGTATTACATTAATTCACTTTCTTATGTTATACTACCCTTGTGTTCCTGTGATAAAGCCCACTTGGTCACAGTGTGATGATACTATGTATGATTTCAATCTTTTAAAATTTATTCAGACTTGTTTCATGACTTATATGCTCTATTCTGGAAAATGACCCATGTGCACTTGAGAAGAATTTTTACCCTGTAGTTGTTGGATGAAATGTTCTGTATATGTCTCGCAGATCTAGTTGATTTATAGTATTTGTGCCAGTTTGAAACTGTTGTGTACCCCAGAAAAGTCATGCTGTTTAATACTCATTCAATATTGTAGGATGGAAAACCTTTTGATTAGATGGAGATGTGACTCCACCCATTCAAGTTGGGTCTTGATCAGTTTACTGGAGACTTTAAAAAAGAAGAAACATTTTGGAGAAGAGACAGAGCCAGCAGAGCCAACATGAGACCCAGACATTACAAACCCAAAAACATGGCATTTATATTTACCCATATATTACCTTTACCAGAGATCTTTACTTCTTCATGTGTCTTTTATATACTGTCTAGTACCCTTTCCTTTAACTTGAAGAGCTCCCTTTAGCATTTCTTGTAGGGCTTGTCTTGTGGTGATGAATTTTATCAGCTTCTGTTTGTCTGGGAATGTCTCAATCTCTCCTTAATTCTTGAAATGCAGTTTTGCCATATATAGAATTCTTAGTTTGAATGTTTTTTTTTCTTAATCACTTTAAATATGTCATCCCACTACCTTCTTGCCTCCATAGTTGCTGATGTGAAATCAACACTTAATGTTATTTGGGTTCCCTTGTACATAACATGCAGCTCCTCTCTTGCTGCCTTCAGGATTTTCTCTTTGTTTTTGGCATTTGACCCCTCAATTACAGCGTGTCTCACAGTGAATCTCTTTGAGTTTACCATTTTTGAAATTTGTTGAACTTCTTATATGTGTATATTTGTGTCTTTTGTTAAAGTTGTGAAGTTTTCAGCCATCAATTCTTGAAATTCATTTCTGCCTCTTTTTCTCTTTCTTCTCCTTCTGTAACTTCCATAATGTGTATTTTGGTATGCTTGAGTATCCCACAGGTTTCTTTTTAAAAATCTGCTCAATTTCCTTCACGCTTTTTTCTGTCCTCAGACTAGATATCAGTTGTTCTATCTTCAAGTTCACTAATTCTTTCTTCTGCCAGCACCAATATGCTGCTGAACACCTCTAAGAATTTTTAATTTTGTTATTTGTGGTCTTCAGCCACAGTATTTCTGTTCATTTCCTTTTTAAAATTTCTCTTTATTGAAATTATCATTTTGCTTATATATCATTTTTCTGATTTTCTCTAGATCTTTGTGTTTTCCTTTAGCTGTTTGAGCACATGTAAGACAGGCTTTTAAAGTCTTTGTCTGGGTTTAAATCTCCCTGACAACATGGGACAGGAGTCCCAGGATGAGCTAGGACCCAGCATCATGGAATTGAGAAAGCTTTCTTGACCAAAAGGGGAAAGAGAGAAATGAGACAAAATAAAGTTTCAGTGGCTGAGAGATTTCAAACAGCATTGAGAGGCTGTCCTGGGGGTTATTCTTATACATTTTATAGATATTCCTTTTCAGTTTATGATGTATTGGAGCAGCTAGAGGGAAGTACCTGAAACTATTGAACTGTGTTCTAGTAGCCTTGATTCTTGAAGATGATTTTATAACTACACGGCTTTTACAATGTGACCATGTGATTGTGAAAACCTTGTGTTTGATGCTTCTTTTATCCAGGATATGGACAAATGAGTAAAATATGAGAATAAAATATAAATAATGGGGGGGGGATTAAGGGTAAAAAATTGTGTAGAATGATATACTAGTGGTCAATGACCACTATTCCCTTCAGTACTGGGACAAGGGACCTGTACAGGTATTGCAGCCTATCTCCACATTGCTCTGGGAGTAATAGGGAAAGGGCCAGAAAAGATGACACAAAAAATTCAAATATTTTTAAGTTTCTTTTTCCTTTTTTTGATTCTTTTCCATTTATTGCAGGCCTTTAACTGCCTTCAGTAGTTTTTGAAAAAGATGACTCTGCCAGATTTGCTTGTTTAAAAATTTTGTGGAGGGACAGAACTCTGAAGCATCTCACGCCACCATTTTGGTGATGTCATGCCTCTCATTTTGCTTTTAATTTGCATTACCTGATGATTAATGATATAGAGCTTCTTTTCATGAGCTTATTGGCTATTTGAATATCTACTTTTGTACATTTAATGTCTTTGGACAGACTTTAATTTTTCTTCTTATTATTGAGTCCTTCATATATTCTGAAATAAGACATTTGTCAGATACATTTATTGTAAATATTTTCTCCCAGTTTGTCACCTGTCTAGCCATTTCTGTAATGGTGTCTTTCGAAGAGCAGAGTTTTTCATTTTGATGAAGTGCCGTCTATAATTTTTTTCCCTTTAAAAGTAGTACTTTTTGTTTCCTAATGTATTTTTACTTACCTGAAGGTCATGATGATTTTTTCCTGTTATCTTCAACAAATTTTGTGGTATTAGCTTTTGTACATAGGTCCATGAGAAATTTTGAATTAATATTTGAGTAAGATTTAAGGTAGTAATTGAAGTTTATATTCAAGAACCAGTTGATCTAATAACTGTTTGTTGAACATCCTGTCCTTTCCTTGTTGAATTAATTTGTCAATGAGCTTGTTTGTAGCTGTTATGTAACACAGAAAAGGCCATGTTTTAAAAATCCATTCCTGGGGTGCAGACCTATTGTGGGTGGGACTTTTTGGTTAGTTATTTCCATTTGAGATGTGACCCACCCAATTCAAGGTAAGTCTTAATCCCTGTACCTGGTCCTTTATGAAAGAATAAAAAACAGAAAAAGCCAAGAAAGCTTAGAGGAAAGCCCTGGAAAAGCTAAGAGAGGACCTAAAGACGTTCAGGGAGGAGGCCACTGGAATCAGAAACTGAAAGCAATGAGATCTGGGAGTGAAAGACCATCAAATGCTGGCCATGTGCACTGCTATTTGACAGAGGAACCCCAGATGCCAGCATTTCTTCAGAGAACGTATCTTCCTCTTCATGCCTTAATTTGGACATTTTCATGACCTTAGAAATCATAAATTTGTAAGATAATAAATCCTTATTGTAAAGCCCACCCATTTCTGGTATATTTCACTTGTCAGCTTTAGAAAATGGAAACAGGGGCCTTTGTCAAAAATCAATGTCTATATTTGTGATGCTTTACTTCTGGACTCTAGTCTGTTCTATTGATTTATATATGTCTTAGCATGCAATCTGAAATAATTACCAACATAACAATGTCTTGAAAACTTCTATAGCTGTATAGAAGAGTTGAAATCAGGTAGTGTAAGTCCTCCAATTTTGATTTTTTTCCTTCTTCATAATTGTTTTGGCAATTCTATGTCCTTTGCATTTGCACATAAATTTTAGAGTCTGCTTTTCAAACTCTAAAACAACAACAACAACAAATATACCTCTAAGGATTTTGATGAGGATTACATTAACTCTATAGATCAGTTTGGAAGAACTTAACAATATTAAGTCTTCTAATCTATGAACATAATATATCTACTCATTTAGGCCTTCTTTAATTTATCCCTAATTACTTTATGTTTTTTAATACCACTATGAATGGAATTTTTTAAATTATATTTTCTACTGTTTGTTGTAAACATAGAAATATAATTGATTACCTTACACTGCTACCTTCTTAAGTTCATTTACTAATTCTAATTTTTTATTTTTAGAATCTTAGGAGTTTTTATAATTGTATTACAGTTTATTTCTTTATGCCTTTTGTTTCTTTTTATTGCCTAACTGAACTGGTTAGAACTTCAACAACAAGGCTGAAAAGAAGGGTTGGAAATAGACATCTTGTGTTGTTAGCTGTAGATGCTTCTTATCAAAGTGAATACATTTCTATTCCTAGTTTGCTCATACGCATTTGAGAAATTTTAGCATTCTTTGTTTCTTTAACGTCTGGAAAAATTCACTGGTCAAGCGGCCTAGGCCTTGAATTTTTTTCGTAGGAAAGTTTTAAAATTCAGTTTTATTCACAAGCATAAGACTATTCAGATGTTCTAATTATTAAAGTTGTCAAATATATTGGCATTAGGTTGTTTGTGCTATTTTCCTATTTTATTTTCATTGTAAGACTGCAGTCATGCTTTCTTTTTCATTCCTACTTTTGTTCATTTGTGTTTTCTCTTTCTCTTATTTAGTTTTATCAGATTATCAATTTTGTTAATGTTTTCAAAGAACCAACTTCTGGTTTTGTTCTTCTTAGTTCCTACTTTTGACTCTCTTGGGATTTGACATATTATTTCCTCCTTTTTACTCACTTGGGATTTAATTTGTTCTTTTTCTAGCTTCTTGAGTGGAAGTTCAGATTACTAACTTTCAACATTTGTTTATTATGTAAAGCTCTAAAATTTCCTCTATTCTTTTAGCTGCAGCCTGCATATTTTGATATGCCACATTTCATTGCTTAGTTCAAAATATTTTCTAATTTCCTTGTGGTTCCTTCTCAACTTCTGGGCTATTGAAAATATATTGCTTACATTCCAAACAGTTTGGATTTTTCTAGTTATCTTTTTTTTTTTTTTTTTTTTTTTTAAGGAAAGACAGAGAGAAGGAAGGAAGGATGGAAGGAAGGAAGGAAGAAAGGGAAACATTTTTAAACATTTTCTTGTTTTATTGTATTCTGTTTCTCCGTTTTTGTTACATGGGCTGGGGCCGGGAATCGAACCGAGGTCCTCCGGCATAGCAGGCAAGCACTTTGCCCGCTGAGCCACCGCGGCCCGCCCTCTAGTTATCTTTTTATTATTGATTTTTAATTTAATTCCACCATGGTCAGGGAATATAGCCTATATGATTTCAATCCTCTGGGATATTGAGATACGTCTTATGGATCCCATGTGTATATAAAAGAGAATCTATTTTGCATTACTAGGTGTAGTCTTTTAATTAATGTCCATTAAGTCAAGTTGGTCATTTGTAATATTCAAATCTACATCTGTGCTAATTTGAATCTATTATGTACCCCCATGTTTTAATCCTGATCCAGTCTTGTGGAGGCAGCCATTTTAATCCTGATTCAATAGTGTAGGGTGGAAACTTATTTTTATTTTTATTTTTTTTAACATGAGCAGGCAACTGGGAATCGAACCCGGGTCCTCGGGCTTGGCAGGCAAGCATTCTTACCTGCTGAGCCACCGTGGCCTGCCCTGTAGGGTGGAAACTTTTGATTATATTATCCACATGGAGGTGTAACACACCCAGATGTGGGTGAGAGCTTTTGATTAGATGGAGATGTGACTCCATCCATTCAAGGTGGGTCTTGATTAGTTTACTAGAGTCTTTAAAAGTGGACACATTTTGGAGAACACTTAAAGCTGACAGCCGATGTAGACGTTTGGAGATAGAGACAGAAATTGCCTGGGTGTTAAGCAAGGACTCATGGAAATAACCAGACCTTGAAGAGATGAAATCTCTGGCCCCAGCAGATGCTCAGCTAAGAGATGAAACCCAGAGTTTTGTCCTGGAGTAGCTAAGTGAATGCCAACAGATGCTTAGAGAGGAAACCACTAGCATCAGAAGTTAGAATCAGTGGAACTGGGAACATGGGCCAGCAGACTTCCCAGATCACCCTTCCTTGAAATCAGGTATCTTTCTCTGCATGCCTTAGGACATATTTATGATCTAAGAACTGTAAACTTGTAACTTACTAAGTTCTCTTTTTAAAAACCATTCCATTTCTGGTATATTATATTCCAAAAGCTTAACAAAACTAATATAATATCTTTACTAACTTTTTAGTCTACCTATTATACCAGAAAACATGGAGAAAGCTATGAAAACCTTAAACTGTGATTGTGGGTCTATTTTTCTCTTTTGCTTTGTATATTTTGAAGCTGTGTTTTTAGCTGCATACAAATTAAGAATTGTTACATCTTCCTAATTGACACTTTATCATTATGAAATGTATTGTAATTTCTAGTAATAAGAAATCAATATTAATACACAAGATTTTTTTTGGTAGTGTTTGTGTGATATACCTTTTTCATCTTTTCACTTCCAACCTATATGTTTGCTTATATTTATGTGTCTTATACAGAAAGTTTTCAAGAAAAAAGTCTACAAGATGATCTTTGTCCTTTATAATTGGTGTTTTCAGTTTATTTACATTTAGTGTATTTACTTATGTTAGGATTTAGGTCCCCATTTGTTTTCTATTTATCCCATCTGCTTTTTGATACTTTCATTCTTTCTTTCCTTCCTTCTTCTCGCAGTAATCTGTTATGATTTTCTTCTGTACTTAGCTTTTCTAGTAAAACATTCTTGTATCTGCTAGGGTTTTCCTAGGGAGTTCCTTAGTTTATTTACAATCTGTCTTATATTAGTACTTTTACCATATCCCAAACAACTCAAAAGTCCTCCAACACTTTAATTCTACTTACTTTCTTTTATGCTATTGTAATCAGATATTTTCTTTCTATATATATTATAAAACTCAGAAGAGGTTATCATTGTAGTTGTCTTAAATTGTAATATTTTAATATATTTATCCACATATTTACTCTTTCCAAAGACCTTTACTCATCCCTGCAGTTTTGTGTTACCATCTGAAATTATCACCCATACAGGGTAAAAACTTCTTTCAGTATTTCTTATAGTGCAGGTCTATTCGTGATAAATTCTCAGTCTTTTTTTTGCATGAAAATGCCTATTTTTACTTTCATTTTTGAAGATTATTTTTACTGGTAAATACTTCTAAGTTAGCAGATGTCTTTTTTTTTTTTTTTTTTTTTTTTTTTTTTTTTTTTTTAACATGGGTAGGCACCAGGAATTTAACCCAGATCTCTGGCATGGTACAGATGTCTTTTTAATTTTTTTTTTACATGGGCAGGCACCGGGAACCGAACCCGGCTCCTCTGGCATGGCAGGCAAGCATTCTTGCCTGCTGAGCCACCGTGGCCCGCCCCAGATGTCTTTTTAAATGTGTAGAATTTGGGGGATTTTTTTTTTTTTTAATCTTTTGGCTTCCACAGTTTCTGCTAAAAAGTTAGCCAACACATTTTCTTAATCGTTCCTTTGAAGATACATTCTTTTTTTACAAGATTACTTTTGAGATTTTGTCTTTGGTTTTCAAAAATTTGACTACGTGTGGTTTTCTTTGATTTATTCTGCTTGGTGTTTGTTATATTCCTGGTTCTTTGATGTCTTACATCAAATTTTGGAAAATCTTTGGCCAGTATCTCCTCAAATTTTGCTTCTGTCCATTCTCTCTCTCTCTCTCTCTCTCTCTCTCTCTCTCTCTCTCTCTCTCTCTCCCTCCCTCCCTCCCTCCCTCCCTCCCTCTCTCTCTCTCTCTCTCTCTCTCTCTCTCTCTCTCTCTCTCCTCTGTGTAGGACTTCGATTTACTGATGAAATCACTTCAGTCTGCTGGGCTGCTGAAAGTAGATACCATGAAATGGGTTGGCTTTTGTGCTAGTTTGAAATGATGTATGTACCCTAGAAAAGCCATGTTTTAACTCTAATCCTATTTTGTAAAGGCAGCCATTTCTTCTAATCCCTATTCATATTGTATGTTTGAAACTGTAATTAGATCATCTCCCTGGAGATGAGATTTAATCAAGAATGGTTCTTAAACTGGATTAGCTGGAGGCGTGTCTCCGTCCATTTGGGTGGGTCTTGATTAGTTTCTGGAGTTCTTTAAAAGAGGAAACATTTTGGAGAAAGGAGATTCAGAGAGAGCAGAGCAGAACGACATAGCCACGAGAAGCAGAGTCCACCAGCCAGTGACCTTTGGAGATAAAGAAGGAACACGCCTCCTGGGGAGCTTTATGAAGCAGGAAGCCAGGAGAAGAAGCTAGCAGAGGATGCTGTGCTCGCCATGTGCCCTTCCAGATGAGAGAGGAACTCTGACCATATTCACCATGTGCCTTTCCAGATGAGAGAGAAACTGACTATGTTCGCCATGTGCCCTTCCACTTGAGAAAGAAACCCTGAACTTCTTTGGCCTTCTTGAATCAAGATATCTTTCTCTGGATGCCTTAGATTGGACATTTCTATAGACTTGCCTTAACTGGAACATTTTCTCAGCCTTAGAACTGTAAACTAGCAACCTATTAAATTCCCCTTTTTAAAGGCCATTCCGTTTCTGGTATATTACATTCTGGCAGCTAGCAAACTAGAACAGCTTTTAACTGTGGGAAATTATTAGCTTATAGGCTTATAGTTTCGAGGTTATGAAAATGTCCATATTAAGACATCATCAAGATGATGCTTTCTTCTGAAGACTGGGTACTGACGATCCTGGACTCCTCCATAACATGGCAAGGCACACAGTTAAGTCTGCTGGTCTCTCCCTTCTCTTCCAAGTTTTGCTGCTTTTACCTTATTGCTTCTGTGGCTTTCTCTTTGAATTTCATTCTCTTATAAAAGGATCCCAGTAAGAGGATTAAGACCCATCATGCCTTAACTGAAGTAACCTCACAAAAACCTACTTACAGTAGGCTTATACCCACAGGAATGGATTAGCATTAAGAACATGGTTTTCTGGGATACACTTCAAACCATCACACTCCATTCTTTGGACCCCCAAAAGATATGTTCTTTCCATATGAAAATACTTTCATTCCATCACAATATCCCCAAAGCCCTAAGTCATTTCAGTAAAATACTAAGTACAAGGTCTCGTCAAAATCAGTTATAGGTGTGGTTTGTCCTGGATCACAATTCCTTTCAGTCTGTGAACCTGGGAAACCAAGAAAACAGATTATTTGCTCCCAAACTGCAGAGGAGGGAAAGTCATAGGATAAACATTTTTATTACCACAGGGAAAAATTGGAAGGAAAACAGTGGTCACGGGTCCTGAACAATTCTGAAACCCTGCAGGGCATATTCCATTAGATTTCAAGGTCTGAAAGTCATCTGTGGTGCAATGTTTTCTCCTCTGAACCCTTTGCAAGTGCTTGTGCAGTGCCCATGTTCTCCCCAAATACCAGGGTGAAGGTTCTACCCTAGTCCAGCATTGGGATGGCAATCAGGCTTTAAGCTCCACTCTCCTCAAGTAACAGGGTGGTGGCCAGACTCTAGATCCTTGTCAAACATTGTGGTGGCGGCCAAACTCTCAGCAATCCCCCAGGCATCTGAGAACTCTGGGGCCATAACATTCTTCCTGAATAATGGGACAGAAGGCCGGCTTTCCTCAAGTTCCATTCTCTTCTCTTTTCTCTTCACCATTTCACACACATGAAATCTTTCACTCTTTACTCTGTTAGACAGAGAGGGTAAGTGGCTGATCACCTCCACCCATGATGGAATAAACTTGGCTGGGCCTGGATTCAAACTGCCTCATGTTTGTTCATGTTCCTTGGCCATGCTATTTTTGGGCTCTTGATTGAGAATCTACCTGATCTTTTATTTTTTCAATTCTGAAAGACTAAGAAGGGCTCCTCCCATTCTGGAATTTTATTCATCTAGTCCTCATTGCTTCCCTAGATTCCTAGTATCCTTAAATATATAATTTTTACAATTTATCCTTTATTTTTTAGTTGTTCCAGTGGGAATGTTGAGTTTTAATGCCTTACAACATTGTACTAGGAAGCATAAATCTGATCAGAATACAGTAATTTAAGCACTAGTGATGCTGGAGATTAAGTTTACTCACAGCTGTGATAATAATAAAAATAGAAAGTGAGGATATTGTGGTTATAGATAGGAAACAATGAATTAGGGATTTTGGGAATCTACTGACAATGAGGGTTAGGTAATAGAGATGGTCAAATGCATAATTATTGTGATGGAGAAAAGTATATTTGTGAATCATTTCTCATCTATGCTTATCAATCCTACATCATTTGTTTCTTCTCCTATCTCATTGCCCCCTCCCTTTGGTCTCTTCTGCTGGTTCTATTCATCTTCTTTTAACCTCTAAATGCAGAGTATCTTCAGCCTTAGTCCTAGTCCCTCTTCTTTTTTCTATTTCCACTTTCTCCCTTAGGTGATCTTTTCCAGAGCCATGACTTTCAGTAGCACATGTGCAAGTGACTTCCAAAATTTATATTTCTGGCCCTGCCCTCTCCCTCAAACTCCAGAACCTTTATTGAATTGCTTAACTGACAATTTTATTTGGCTATTTAATAAACATTTCAAACTTCTTAGCTGTAAGAAAATCTTGAATTTATATGCCAAAGCCAGTATTTGTTTTCTTTTCTCCATCTCAGTAAATGATAGCACTATTTACCCAGTTCAAATAAAAATCTTGTAATTATCCTTGATCCTAGATCAGTAGTCTTCTTCAAACCAAATCTTGAATCCATCCACTTATTCACCTCTCTCTCTCTCCACAGACAAGCCCCCTAGTACAAATCACCATAATCTCTCCCCTAATCTATTAAAATACTAACATTGTTCTTGCTTTCCCCTTAAAACTCTTATGATCAATTGTCCATACAATGGCTAATATACTTCTTAAAAAACGTAAATCTTGAGTTTGTCTTTCCCTTCTGATTCCCACTGCAGGTATAATTAAATTCAAATTCCTTACCTAGTTTATAAAGTGCTAAGTGATCTGGTTCCTGCCTCCCTCTCTTACCTCATCTTCTATCATTCTCCTTCTCCTTGGCTGTGTTCCAGCTACACAGGCATTGTTTCTGATCCTCTACTACTCTATGATCATATTCAGTTTATGGTGCTTGCACTAATTATTCCCTCTGACTAGAATGCTTCTCCCCATCTTTGCATGGATTAACTCCTTGTCCTTCAGATCTCAGCGTAAACATTAGCAGAGAAATATTTACTGATTAAGGTAGCCAACCAGTTACTCAATATCACATCACCATATTTTAAATTTCTGCACACTGATGTTTATGGTGGCTGTGCTGGTTTGAAAATATTATGGACCCCAGAAAAATCATGTTTTAATCCTGATCTTATGGGAGCAGCTTTTTGTTTTAATCCATATTCGCACTGTAGGATGGACACTTGATTAAATTATCTCCATGGAGATGTGATGCACCCAACTGTGGGTTTGACCTTTTGATTAGATGGAGATGTGATGCTACCCATTCTAGGTGGGTCTTGATTAGTTTACTGGAATCCTTTAAAAGAGGAAACATTTTGGAGACAGTAAGAAATGACAGAAATGACAGAGATGAATGAAACTTCAGAGCAGATTTGATAGGAAGAGAACAGAGACACAGATATCTGGAAATGCTTGGAACCCAGCAGACATCGCCATGAGATGCTAAGCAAGCCAGAACCTGGAGAGAGCCAAGGGAAGCCAAGAGATGAAAGCCAGCCCCAGAAAAGCAAAGTGAGGAACCCACACACAGAGAGAGACTGGAAGCAATGGAGCCCAAGAGCAAGGAACCAGCAGATGCCAGCCATGTGACTACCTAGCTGACAGAGTTGTTTCTAACCCATCAACCTTCCTTGAGTTAAGGTATCTTTCCCTGGATGCCTTAGTAGACATTTTTATAGGCTTAGAACTGTAAACTTGTAACCTATTAGATTCCCTTTTTTAAAAGCCATTCCAGTTCTGATATATCGCATTCCAGCAGCTTGCAAACTAACACAGTGGCATTATTCTAGATTGCCAAAAGATGGAAACAGCCCAAATGTCCATCAACAGACACGTGGAAAAAAAAACTGTGGTATTTACATATGGTGGAATATTGTGCTGCTTTAAGACGGAATGAAATAATGATACATGCAACAATGTGGGTGAACCTTGAGGACATTATGTTGAGTGAAATAAGCCAGAAACAAAAGGATATATACTATATGGTCTTACTAATGTTAACTAACTATAATGAGCAAACTCTGAGAGTTAAATTCAAGAACATAGGTTATCAGGAGATAGAAAGAGGGTAGAGATTGGGCAATTGATGCTTAAGGAGTACAGAATGTTTAATAAGATTGATTGTAAAGGTTTAGAAATGGATAGTATCACACTGTGTGATGGTGACACAATATTGTAAGTATAATGAACAAATCTGAATGTGAATATGTTTGAAAGAGGAAGGCTAGGGTCATTTATGTCACAAGAAGGAAAAGTAGAGGCTAAAAACTGGGACTGTATAACTTAGTGAAACCTAGAGTGGACGATGACAGTGGTTAATTTTGCAAAACTGAAGAAGTTTTTACATGAACTAGAACAAATGTATGCCACTATTACAAGGTGTTAATATTGAGATCATATATGGGAAAATACAACTAATGTAAACTAAGGTCTATAGTCAACAGTAATATTGTAATATTCTTTCATTAATGTAACAAAGACACTATACCAAAACTAAATGTCAATAATAAGGGAGGGGTAAGGGACTTTTTTTTTGGTTTCAGAAGAAATGGGAATGTTTTCATATAGATTGTGGTGGTGAATGCATAAGTATGTGGTTCTACCAGAAGTCACTGATTGTATGCTTAGGATAGATTATATGGTGAGTGAATAAAACTGCTTAAAAAATAAAACAAAAGATACTATGTCTAAAAATAAAAGTCAGGATTTGTGAAATTGAGAGGGGAACAGTGAGTGAAAAATTGGCAGAGTGTTATTTACAGGTACCTTAAGATACACTGATAATATTATTCATAGATTTATCTCACCATGGTTATTTTCATTTCTGACTAAGGTTATACTTAAATCACTCTCTCAGATCCCAAGTTTTGTAGTCTGCTTTTCAGTACTTGATTGCCACCTGAATCACCCTGCTGCCTATTTGATGATCTGAGCTCTCTGATGAGAGTCAATCCCAGACAAAGCACTTAAGGACCAATGTTCCCTCTCTGGGACAGGTTTTTCCCTTCTTCCTTCTATGCAGACTCAGTACCAAAAACTGTGCCTTTACACTGGTTTCTGATACCTCATTCTGACCATCTACCTGAGAAATAATCACTGCCAACATTCCAGTGCCAATATTTTGGTTTATATCATTCAAGACCAAGTACACATACTTACTTCTCCTATCTGGAGACATTATTACGACTGGTCCTCATATGAGGGTTGGAAGGGATGGACAAGGTCAATGCTCCTGTTGTCAAATCCCAGTTAATAATTCTGTCAGCTTCTCCGGATTATCTTCCAGCTCTAAGCTTCTAATGTTTTCAGGGCACAGAATCCTTTGATGTAACTCTCATGCTCTTGGGAGGAAGGCTGCCAAGTGTTCACCTGAACCCTGATCTGAAGTTTCTTCCTTCAATATGCTCTCTGTTGATTTCAGTCTCTTGGGGACTCTCTATAGTTCCTAATGGACTGAGAGAGTCCTTGTTTGGAGGATAGCTAAGTATTCACCCTTGGCCTTTTTTAATACTAAAAATATAATTTCTATGATTTGGTGCCAGAAGGCAAACAATGCTATTACCATTTTGAAACTAAAAGCCCAAAAATACGAAATAATTTTTAACAGTAATATAACCAGTTACTGCTATAAGTGCTTTAATTGTACTAACTCATTTAACTGTCCTAGCAATTCTATGAGATTGCACTATTATTATTCTATTTTACATATGAGGAAACTGAGATGCAGAGAAGTTAATTAACTTTCCTCAGTCATACAGCTAATAAATGGAAGCAAGGATTCTTTTGCCTGCCATGCTATACTGTCTCTCACTCTGTGTGTGTGTGTATGCACATGTATGTATTATGTAATTATACACACACACATATATACTGTATATATTTCATAACACACTCTTTTCACTTACTTTTAATATTAATAAAGATAAGCCTTCAGAATTATTTCCAAAAACTACTTGCTATTCCATTATATGGCTGAACCAAACTTTATTTAATCAATTCATTTTCTTCAAACTGTAGTTTTTAATTTTTCATTAAAGATAATTCTATGATTAACAATCTTGCACTCCACCTTAATGTATGTGTTTAACGGTATGCTTAAAAATAATTTCTAGAAGTAGAATCATTGTGTCAAGGGCATTAATTTGTTATAGGACTTTCAACATGCAATGCCAAGTTTGATGCTCTTCTGTCTCTATCCCTTAATTTTTGTCTTTTGCCTACGCCTTTAAATGATATAGCCCCACCCACACAAATGCACACTTAGCATTCTGACTTCTATGGCTCCTTCAAGTCTCTTCTCTTGATTCTCTAACAATCAATTCCCTCTTCCCCCACCCTTTGGTTAGGTACATCAGTTCCCAGTACTCATATTTTGTTATCTCTTCCATTCATGATGTCTTCTTCTGGGTCTGGTTGTGGAAAACATGACCTCTCCTACTTCATAGTTTTCAATGTGATATCCCCACTGCCTAGAAGATCCTTCTCCCCCTGTCTGCAGGTGAGTTCCTAGTCTGTCTTTAGAAACTGCCTCAGGCATTATCTCCTCCTGAAACTAGCTTAACATGTCTCCTCTCTCACTTCTACTCTTTGTAAGGTACTTCTTTTATGGTCCCGTAGTACCTTTCTTTGTTTTTTTAAAAGATGCAATGTTACACAACGAACAGTCCATCCAAAGTATAAATCAATGGTTCAGAGTCACCACATAGTTGTGCATTCATCATGCTGATCATTTTAGAATACTTGCATTACTCCAGAAAAAGAAATAAGGAGAAAAAAGTAAACCCCAAGCATCCCATACCCCTTTCCACATCCTCTTATTGATGACTAATATTGGACTGTACCCAATTTTTCCCACGGCATCTTAATCTTATTTTTATCATGGCACTTATTAGACTCTAAGTCTTTATGTACAACATACAGGCATGGCCTAATAAAATACTGTATTGGATTTAACAGAAGTGGTAACAGAAGTAGATGATGTGGTGAAAAAGTGAAGGCCTCTAAAAGAAGCTTAGAAAAAAGAAAGGCTATAGGAGAAGTTTCTCCTTGATATGACTCATTTTAAATATGATTCTACCTTACCCGAACATTCTTCCATTAGCCACGATCCTGATATTTGCCTTGTGACCTTCCAACCATCTGCTCTGGTGGAAGATGCTTCTACACTGCCCCTGAGAAAGTGCAAGAAGTTTCTTGCACTGTCCACCCAATCAGGCAAGGGCTTCCAGTCCTAGAGTGTTAAGTCTCATGACGTCAGGGATAACATGTTATTTAAATGTGTATCCCCAACACTAGGGCACAGTGTCTGGAATAGAACATATATTCAGTGAATGTTTTCTGAATAAACAAGCATGTGTCCATCCTTTCTAGGACTAAAAACCTGCCCCATATCCTGTAAGTCTCCAGAGTCCTAGAGCCCATGGGGCTAAACATATCAGGTAACAAGCATAAACTCAAATCACCTTCCATCACTTAATGTCAACTGGATTCCCCCAACTATATATATCTACCCAGGTGCTTTCCCTGAGTGTTGCTATGCCTTTTGGAAACAGAGTTTCAACTCCCTGGCTGTGCAGTTTTACAACTGTCAGTTTTTCCCACTCATGCAGTAAGTGCAAAGCTCTAACATACAATGCTAGACTGACACAATGCTAAGGGAAGCATCTCTCTTCAAATTATTTCTACAAGACTTCACTGAGGATGCACTATTTCAAAACTAGATAAAACTGAACTCTCTCCCAGAACAAAGGTTTCAGGGGCAACCACAAGAATTCACAAGTATACAACAAATTGAAGCTTGAAGCATACCAGGAGTATGCAGTATCATTGAAATCTGGTCTTTATTGCTTCAGTTAAGTCCTGCTGAAAACCTTTTCTAGAGATTTCAGACTCGTACAAAATGACCACCACAAATCCAACCTGATTCTGGCTTTATTTATTCTTGGTTTGGTTCAGAGCACCTGTGGAAACTGGGACCACAGGACTCCTGGTCTGTTCCTTCTGCCTTACTAGTAAAAGCTAATTTCTTTATGCAATGCAAAGACTCATACCACAAATAGAAAGCCTTTTTTGAAATTCTAGGAACATTCATATTTTACAGGTGAGAAAATAGTGTTTGTGCGTTCACAACCTTTCACCAACTATTTTACCAGGGAAGTATTTTGTGCCAGGAAGGTGAATTGCTCTGTACTTCATGGACAAGTTTAATGGACAGCAATGTCCCTGACTATATTTTGGCCCAGTGTACTAATCACTAGATAATGCTTACCTTCCTGCAGTTTTCCATAATTGTTTTGCGAACAGAAGCTGCTTATGTTAGCAAATTTCATTCATCTTTCACACAGGCCAGTCAAGGAAATCTGAACTGAAGCGTTACATCAACACTAGTTAATTGGCTGTTTTCTTATCTTGTAAGCTATCAAGATAAGGCTGATGGAAAAGCTCAAGAAACTAAATGCTACAGAACCATAAATGAGAGCAAAGACCTATGCCTTGCTCAAGTGTTCACATCTGAATAGATGCCACATGTTCAGGTTTTCTCCCAAGAAAGCACAATGGCTTCAGCCTTAACTCTTATGCTTTTCCTTTAGAACCTTTTCTTCTCCTAAAGTACTTGGATTTTTATGAACCATAGGGGTTTGTGTTGCTTATGTAGGCCGCATGTTTTTTTTTCCTTTAAAAAAAATAAAAGGTAAGTTAATATAGTTGCATTCAATTTTAACAGTTTGGAAAGCAATTATTTTTCACATTCTTCCTAAAAACATTTTAAAAGGTATTGTAAGAAAAAAAAACGCAAACGCACTTCCTTTTCTAAAGGAAAAAAATGAAAATTTAATCATTTTAGAAGATATAAACAGCTTAAATCAATACTGCTTTTAGTAAATAAATATACAATCATATGAAGAAAACTTACCTGGTAAATGTATGTGGTTCTTTAAGTAACCCAGAGTCATCATCTCTCCCTGCAAAGAAAAATATGAAAGAATTCTGGTCAACATGGAGGACTGAATGTATGGCTTTACGTGTCCTCTTTCCAAAGCTTAGTTAAATGGTAATAAAGTAATAAAAATATGGAACATAAACGAGAGAAAAAAGGTGGTGAAAAAATTTTCAAGATGGAAGCCAGATGTCAAGTGATAATTATCTTAGAGGACATACACATTTGAAATCTTAAGCATTATGAGGAAAGGCCACTAGGAAGCAAGGTTAAATGTACTTTTAGAACTTCAGAAAATGTTCAGGAATTGGAGATACCAGAGACCTCTGAAAGCAGAGGTAAGAGGTAGGCAACAGATACCAAAGACTTATACCCTAATCATGTGCAATGAGATGACTTCCCCTGTACTACTTGGGCAGAAGGAAGATGTTTAATCTCTAGAGAAATCTAGGTAGACAGGCTCAAGACTGAAGGATATTAAGCGCAAAGCAGAACAGGAGTATGGTAAGGGACTGAAAGCAAGACAAATTCAAATAAACCATACTGAGCAGGCAAGATTCTTGACTCTATCCTCCCATTTAGTTTGCAAAGTGTAAGCAGACCGACAGCAATCAAAACAAATAAATGGGGGAATGAGAAGTAGAAATATATTTTTTATTTCTATCAGAAAATAGAACAAAGACAAAGAGATGGATAATAGGAGAGGACACAATTTTTTAAAAAACTATAGGATTGGTAGATTCAACTTTCAAATTAAAGTAGAAGAGAGAACAAGGAAAATGGAGGGAGAAGAAATTATAAAATAAATTATATAAGAAAATTCCCCCCAAATGAAGGATTAATGTATGCAGATTTTAACAGCCTATCAAGTACCCTACATGATAAGTGAGTTGGGGGGAAAACAAAACAAAACCAAGAAACATCACGAAGAAATTTCAGAGCATGAGAATAAATATAAGATCCTAAAAGTTTCCAGAAAGAATAAAACACATGAAAAATTGGACATCTGAATAGAATGAGACTTCTCAAGAACAACCCTTGATTCTAGAAGGTAATGGAGAATCATCCTTAAAACTCTGAAAGAAAATTACTTCCAAATAAATTTAATATGCAGCCAAACCAAGGACAGATGAGAGTTAAATACATATTAGGTATGCAAAAATCATAAAAGATTTCACTTCCATGCACCATTTCTTACTTTCTTGAAGATGTGTTCTAACAAAAAGAAGGAACAAATCGACAAAGAAGAAAATGAGGGATCAAAGAGGAGTTCCAAACAAGGAGGAAATGACAGGATAGTTCCAGATCTATGCTGCTGGCCTAGAGAACTGCCAATTCAGAATTAGAGGAGGATGGAAAAGAACAGGAAAGAAGTCTCCAAGGGAAAATAACAGAACTGATTTGAATACTTGATGTGTTTGACCATCTTAGGAACTGTTTTACAGTTTTGTCAGTTTAGGGTAGGAACAGGTAGTAGATACTTAAAAACGAAGAAAATGAAAAATTAAAGCTATTTATTTGTACAATAAGAGTAAAATTGTCATATATGGCTCATCTGTAGAGATATTTACATAGTCATAATTATGCAATCAAACGTTGTGATAACGATATTGGGACAATGGGAGAAAGGAAATAAGGGTGGAAATAGCACTGTGAGAGATAAATCTTTATACCTCACAAAGATGTCATCTATAATTAATATCTGTGATGGTTAGGTTCTGGTGTCAACTTGGCCAGGGATGGTGTCCAGTTGTCTGGCCAGGTCGTGGCTGGTTGATAAGCCAGAAGGCTGGTTTATTAAATCATGAGTCAGTTGATTGCATCTGTGGTTGATTACATCTACAATCAGCTAAGGGTATGCCTTCAGCAAACAAGAGAATCCAACCAGTTGAACTTGATCCAATCAGTTGAAGACTTTTAAAGGAGAAGAGAGTATTTTCACTGCTTCAGGCAACCAGCCTTTCTTGTGGAGTTCATTGAGACCCTTCATCAGAGTTGCCAGCCTTGTGGCCTGCCCTATGGATTTTGGACTCTTGCATCCCCATGGTTGCATGAGACACTTTTATAAATCTTATATTTACAGATACTTCCTGTTGGCTCTTTTTCTCTAGAGAATCCTAATACAATATCTAAAATTGAAAACCCAGCAAATAGTAATCGAGAATAAGCTGAGAAATGTAGTAATAAGTGCCAGAGAAACGGCTAAATATGTAGGAAGCTGTTGCTGCCTCTGGAGGGCAGCATTCAAGGATAGAAGGGATGGGCTTTGAAGGTCTGCTATATTTAATTAAAACCAATTAGTATTATTTGTCCTTCAAAACTATGAACATGTGTCTTTGACAGAAGATACTTAGTATCTTTAAGTTAAAACTGGAAATTTACAGATTATGCTAAAAAGTTAATAGACTATGCAATGAAATACAAAGAGGTGAAAAAGAAGCTGGCAATTCTGCAGGTGGGCTCACTGCCCTACCCACTACATGGACCATGACTCCCAGGAGTGTAAATCTCTCTGGTACTGTGGGACATGAATCCAGGGGATGAGCCTGGCCCTGACATCATAAGAATGAGAAAACCTTCTTGACCAAAAGGGGAAAGGGGGGAAGAGAGGAAAAGAGGAAGATAAATGAAGCAAAATAAAGTTTCAATGGCTGAGAGATTTCAAATAGAGCCAAGAGGTCATTCTGGAGGATATTCTTATGCAGTATATAGATATCCCTTTTCAATTTTTGGTGCATTGGAGTAGCTAGAGGGAAATATCTGAAACTGTTGAACTGTAATCCAATAGCCTTGATTTTTGAAGAGGACTGAATAACTATAAAGCTTTTAGGTGTGACTGTGTGATTGTGAAAACTTTGTGACTGACCCTCCCTTTATCCAGTGTATGGACAGATGAGTAAGAAAAAAAAAAGAAGACAAAAATAAATAATAGGGGGTGAGGGGGGTATGGGATATTTAGGGTGCTTTTTATTTTTATTTTTTTGGAGTAATAAAAACATTCAAAAAATGATTATGATGATGAATGTACATACATGATGATACTGTGAACCACTGATTGTAAATTTGGATGCTTATATGGTTTGTGAATATATAATATATAATACTGAATTTTAATTAAATAAGATTGCATTAAAACAAAAAAGAGTCTGGTTACTCCAGCAAATAGATCCACATAGCACCATCCTGTGAAACTTAGGTTTTCCATATTTCAAAACATCTAGAGATAACAGGATATCTGTAACAATAATGTCATCATCAGCAAAATTGGGTCTTAATGATGACACTCAAGCTAATATTCTTTAACAACTAAGTTAACGCTACCAGCCTAAATTGCATTTTCCCCTGACATTCAGGGGAAATCTCACCCTTTTACTGTACAGCAACAAAAACTTGTACTCACTCTAAATTGAAAAGAAACAGAAACCTGAAATCCTACAAGACATCACCTGTTTCAATTAGAGACAATTTTCCCTTAAAATTGCTCTATTGTTTTAACTTAAAACAACTAGTAAATGGATTAGGAGAAGAATCCAACATTTATCACATAATTACAAGCTGAGCAGATGTATCTGTACCTTGAAGTATACAATGCAGATTATTTTTATTATTTCCTTAATATTTCTATAATTCCCTTCTATTTCAGTTTTGACTGTGTCTCTAATTATACTTATTTTGGTATTCCAAAATATATTATTTGGAAACTTAATAGAATGAACCTCCCTTATTTAACAAAAGCTATAGAAATACCTGATAAAGAGAAAAATTATAAACTCAGGTTTAGCTACCATTTCTCAGTTTTACTCTCTTGCACTTGTCTTTTCGTTCAACCAAAGATTCTAAAGAATATTTGAACCTTATGTTTTACCATATCTAAATAACCATGGTAAAAAGATCATATAACCACACAGAAATCAAATTAAAATCTACTTGGACAAACTGCGAAAAAATGGACATATGAGCTTATTCAAAAACCCCTTTTTAATGAATTAAAAGTTGAATGGTAACATTCTGGATTTAGGAAGCAAATAGTTGTGAAACACTGTCTCCTCTCAGTCCTTTCTTCATGTTTTCAACTTCTACTGAAGTATAAGTCAGTAGATACTTGAAAGGTCTCTAGTCCAACTCCTGGAGGGCAAGAAGCCCTTTGACAACATCTCTGAGGAAATGGTCATTAAAATTCTATAAACATTAGGTAAAAAAAAGATATCATTAGTATTAGGAGGTTTTCTATCTGCCAATGTAGACTTGTTGATTAATAAGGAAACTGAATTGATAAGAAAATTCCTCATGCTGGCCAGTGTGGATCTGGATGGGCTTTATCATTAGGGATACTGCAATTAGAGTGGCATCTGTTTGTAGAAAAAAGTCAGTTAGGTACCCAGTGACTATATAATTTATTGTCTAAATTGGGTCTAGAAAATTAAAAGGGAGTACCAGTAATAGTTATCCCAGGACTGTCTAGGGCAGCCTGGGATATGTGACCACCCTAATTATAAGTAAGGGAGACTGGGCTCAGGACACAAAGAGAGGAGGCTGTCAAGATGTGGAAGGTTATCTGGGTCCTCAGCCATTTAACGTGGAGCTCCGAGTGTTGTTGAGCTCATATTCACTCTGCACATTTTTATTCAATACCTATTGTCAGGCACCACACTGGCCACTGAGGATTCAGTTTTAGCCTATAGTAAATGTCTACAGAGATGAAACAATTAGCTAACTCAAGTTTCTCATTTACACAGTTCAGTATCTACTCCAGTTTAGTGTTATCCAAAGATTTGACAATGATTTATTCAATGTTGTTCCAGGAATTTTGACTAATATTTTAACGTACAATATGAGAAATGATTCTTGTGACATTCCAGTAGAGATCTTTTTTCCAAGTTGTTATACAACTAATAATGTACTTCACATTGCATATGGTTTTTCACAACAAATCCACATAACTACCATTTAATTTAGAGTAAACAAATCCTCTGCCATTTCACTTCCCACCCACAGCAGCCATCCCTGCAGTGTTAATGGCACTCTTTCCCTATGGAGTTATGCAAAATCATTCTTTTGGCGGTCCCTTGTTAGCCACTCTCAGTCATGCTGAGATGACAGAAAGCAAGCTGACACCTATTTGTTGTCTTATATTCCTATATCTTTCACCAACACATCTAAAAGAATATAGCAAACGCATGCCAAATTTTTGCCTTACTACTTATTTGCTGGATGTTCTGGCAACTTGAGCAGCTTTTCTGTCAGGTTATGAAGTGAAGGTGGAGAATCTAAAGGAATAAAACGGTAACATCTCCCTCACAGGAGGACAAAATAAAGGGCTGATTTCCCTTCAGTTTTTCCTTTTCATCCTTTTTCTCCGCATGGCAAAGACAAAATCTAGTGTACAGAATCATTTTCTATAGAAAAAAATTTAAACCAGCTTTTAAAATTACTGCTCACCAGAATATGGATGTAGCTTTGTTATTGGGTACATTTCTCTGAAACGACAGTGCTTTAGGGCTCAATGAAAGGTTAAATCATATCATTCATTCCACAAATATTTACGGAATGCCTATACTATTCTAAGTGCATGGGAGACAGTAGTGAATTATGCCGCTACATTCTTGTAGGTCAAACAAGGGGTTGGAGTGAAGAGGTATTATTCTTTTTATGCACAAACCAGCCTAAAAATGTCTGGGAATGTTTGAGGAACTCCTCAAAAATCACATGTTGAAGATACCTGAAAAGGACCCTCGATTTGTATTAGACATAGAAATCCTTTGGAAGAACACTTGAATTTGGTCACAATCGTATAGACTTGTCTGGGGTGGGATGGGGTGGAGAGATGGTCATAGAATTTGACCAGAAGGCAATACAATGCATGTCTTAGAGAAGAAGCACCACAAGAGATCACTTTGACAGAGTAAGTCTGGGCAGCAACATCATTTGCCAACTGGGGATGTAAAAATAACAGGTCCTATATAAGTTTACTACTGTACTACTGGAAGCAGAGAGCAGGATGTAAAGGAGAACTGAGCTCCTAACAGGCCCAATTCTCAGCTGTGCATATACTGAGTAAGAATAACCTTGTGCCATCTGGATACAAGGAGCCAACAGAATTTCTCTGCTAACTGAAGAGAGAGCACAGGGGGAGCGAATTAGCAGTCTTGAAGAAGCTGCTGGCAGGATGAACTGTGAGAAAACCAAGGGTATCAGAACAACATTGGTTAATAGAGGTAAAAGATTTAAGAGCTTTAGGCACTGTTTCCATATGGACCCTTAGAAGGAATAGTGGGGGAGGGATTTTTAAGAAAACAAGCTGAACTTTTTACTATTCAAAAGGAAAGGCAGGGGTTCATGGGTAGTTCAGTGGTTAGAATGCCCACCTTTCATGCAGGAGACCCAAGTTCAATTCCCAGACCATGCATCCAAAAAAGAAAAAAAAAAAAAAGGAAAGGCAGGGGCAGGCCATGGTGGCTCAGCAGGCAGAGTTCTCGCCTGCCATGCCAAAGACCTGGGCCAGATTCCGGGTGCCTGCCCATGCAAAAAAAAAAAATTTAAAAAAAAGGAAAGGAGGCTCAGACCAGTAAGATCTGGGGAACCTAGGTGAAGCCTGGGAAAGTTAAAACTAAATGTTAAAACTAAATGTCCTCTGATGGGTAGAGCAGGTCCAATTGTCACCATTTATCCATATGACCACACATTTAAAAATACTACACTTGAGGCCTCTGACGATCTTTAAAAAGGATCAATCACAGTAATTAGTCTAACAAAGAATTACAATAGGAGAGCTCTTAATACCATTTCATTACTAGAAAAGGATGCAGAAAATATTTAAATAATCTCTTATAGAACAGTTATTTGCTAGATCTCTTATTTTCTATAAATGTATAGTTAATAATTGCCAAAGAACAGTAAGTAAGCTCTTCTCACATGGCAATGGCTGTTTGAAAAGCCTTAGAACTGCTGTGTTGTACAGAGACTCATTTTTAATCAGCAATTCTGCTGCTTCCAAATTCACTGGATTTTCTAGTCCTGGATTAGAAAGCATAACCTATAGGAAAACATACACAACATATAGTTTTTAAGTAAAAGTTTTCTTAGAGCAAAAAGACAAAACATTACATGCAATATTCAACAGGCATTTGTTAAATAACTACTATGTCTCAGTTGGGCATAGATAAGAAGATACATGAGTCATGGTCCCAACACTAAAGAAACTTTTGATCTCAGTTTTATATTATTTGTTCATGAGCCAAACATTAGGATCAAAGCAAGTTACAAGTTCCTTCCTGTAATTTATTCCTTCCTATGATAGAAATTTAAATTGGATTTATGTATAAAGTGGACTAACATTAGAAAATATTGAAATATTTCCTTTATATAGGTTTTTTAAAAAACAAACCTTACGTTTTAGCATGAGACTATATCCAAATCATGGGGGAATGAACATATATACTGAGGCTTGGGGACATTTCATCATCTGTTCAGATCACTGAATGATTCATTTGGTATCTGTAGTTGTTTTCTATGGCTGTGCTAACAAATTACCACAAACTTAGCTTAAAATTACAAAAATTTATCACCTTACATATCTGTAGCTGAGAAGTCCAGAGTGGTTGGGCTGGTTTATCCAATTCAGGTTTAACAAAAACCAAAATCAAGGTGTGGACTACCTAGGTTCTTATCAGAAGGCTCAGGGAAGAATCTGATTCAAAGCTCATTTGGGCAGCTGCCTGTGTTCAGTTCCTTAGAGCTGTAGGACTGAGGTGCTGCCTCCTTCCTGGCTATCAGCCACGGGCAACACCTAGCTCCTTAAGGTCTCTTTCCAGTCCCCTCTGTGGTCCCCTGCATCTCAAAGCAATAGTGTGAGGACTCCTTCTCATGTTTGGAATCTCTCTGACCTCCCCTTTAGCTATATCCCTTCTGCCTGTTTCACTGTATTTCTCTGACAGATCTCCTGCCCTCCTCTTCTGCTTTCAATGGCTCAGGTGATTACTTTGGGTCCACCTGGATAATCCAGGATTATCTCCCTATTTTAAGGTAATCTTAATTCCATTTGCAGAGTCCTTTCACAGCAGTACCTTGATAAGTGTTTGAAAACAAGAAGGATGGAGATGGGGAAAGAAGAGAATTTGGGGGTCATCTTTAGAATTCTGTTGGCCACAAAATCTGTACATCTGTACAAAGCAGACAACCAAAATGTAATAGTTCTGATATTCCATGGTCTTGTTTCTCTGGCGCCTCAAAATTACTATTAGTTCCAACTGTAATTATTTATTCACCAATTCAGTATTTTGAATATTATACATTTGGTGGTTTGGAATTACATACCCCAGAAAAACATATTCCTAAACTAGGTCCATTTCTGTGGATGTGAACCCATTGTAACCCTTTTGATGAGTTTGCTTTAGTTAGGGTGTGGTGCAACTGATCAGGATGACTCTTAATCCTAATACTGAAGGCTTTACAGGGAAGGTCACAGAGAGAGAAAGCCACAGCCAGAAGCTGGAAGTCAATGGAACCGTGAAGAGAAAGGAGAAGCCAGGAGATGCCACCATGTGCACTGCCATGTGACAGAAAAGCCAAGGACCAAGGATCACTGGCAGCTAGCCCCAGAATGCCAGACTTCTGGGAGAAAGCATCTCCTTGATGATGCCGTCATTTTAGATCTCTCTGAGCCTCAAAACCATGAGCCAATAAATTCCTGTTGTTTAGGCCAATCCACTGCATGGTATTTGCTTTAGCCGCCAGGAAACTAAAACAATATGTTAGAACATATGAACTGTATAACAAAAGGCAGTAGAGTAATAACTACCAAAATGCCTAAGTGTAGATTCAGGTCAATGTGTGTAATTGCGGCCTAAGAGTCATGTAAATGATGGTAATCTTTTATTAATGAAAGTAAACATCTGACATCTGATATTTCAAAAGCAATAAAAATTTTCTGCCATTACTTACATTTTCCGGTTTAGAAAACATGTTGGGTTGTATTTCAAAAAATATTTTAATTGCTTAAATAAGGATTTGATGTGGATTGTATTATACCTTTCAAATTTGAAACATCTTCAAAAGCAAGCTTTTGGTCTTTGACTGAGGAGAGAATCTTACTGGGAGAGGCATATTTGATAAAGTTTATTCAGGAGTCTTTTCATTAACCACTGTGCCTAAGACCTATTCATATAATGGGTACTTATGATATTAATTGTACTTGATAATTTTTTAAAATTGGCAATATAAATTATATATTGAAATGTATACATCAAACAGCCTGCTAAAATAGTAAAAAATAACAGTAATTTAAAAATTAACCATGTGAAAGTATGGAATAACATTAAAGTCTCTTTAGGGGATCAATATAATCATTTGAAACATCAGTAAACAATTCCACCAGTAGATACATCTTATAATGTTGAATTAATTAAATTTCCAAGGATTTGGAATTCATTCTACGGATAGATGTTGAGTAATACTTACCTTTACGCCATATGTGAAAGTACAGGTTTTCCAAAGAAATTAAGATTACAAGAAACTTAGACAGAGATGATTATTATATTTAGACTTTAAAGATTTTAAATATTATTTCAAGCACTACCCCCTTGAATAATGTGATAATTATAGATGGGTCTTATCTGTCTCTCAAAAATGGTCCATGTTTGTGCAGTCCATTATAGTAGGAACTAGTCATATATGGCAATTTCAGTTTAAATGACTTAAAATTAACTAAAATTAAAAACTTAGTTCCTAAGTTGCACTAGCCACATTTCAAGTGCTCAGCAGCCATATGTGGCCAGTGGCTACTGTACTGGACAGTGTTGTTACGAAACACTTTTATTAATGCAGCAAGTTCTATTGAACAGCATCGACCTTCAAAGGATTATTAAACAGCCACCAAAATGTTAATTGTAGCAATATGGAAATTACTTGAGATAAAATGTTTTATGAAAAAGAAATTGGTTATATAATTTATACATACAGACTATAATTGCAACAATGGAAAAGCTTATATTCATTTATTAATTCATTTAATTTAGTAACTACCAAGTATCAGTATTGTCCTAGGTAAGTACTGGGGAATCAAAGGTGAACTGATCTGTCCCCTGACCTCAGAGAGCCTTGTAGTACAATGGTATTTCAGCTCACTAAAGCTGATGAAATATAGTAACCCAGAGATAGGTTGGCTTTTACAACAGGGATTTATTAACTTACAAACT
Organism: Tamandua tetradactyla; assembly: GCF_023851605.1. Classification (NCBI taxonomy): domain Eukaryota; kingdom Metazoa; phylum Chordata; class Mammalia; order Pilosa; family Myrmecophagidae; genus Tamandua; species Tamandua tetradactyla. The sequence goes on from NC_135337.1 coordinate 61,884,333, forward strand.
TAAAACTTCCGAGGTTGTGAAAAATGTCCAAATCAAGGCATCAAAAGGTGATATTTCTTCCTGAAGAAAGGCTGCTTGCGATCCAGGACTCCACTGTCATGTGGAAAGGCACATAGTGCTGTCTGCTGGCCCTTCTCTCCCAGGTTTCATAGCTTTCAGCTCCTGGTTGCTTCATCTGTGGCTTTCTTTTTGAACCTTTGTTTCTCTCTTTTAGCTTCTGTTTCTCTTAGGTTCTCTGTTTTTTTTTCTCTTAGCATCTCTGTATTTCATCTCTTATAAAGGACTCCAATAAGAGAATTAAGACCCACTTGGAACATGATTCAACTGAAACAACCTAATTAAAAGGTACCACAATAGGTTTATACCCATAGGAATGGATTAGCTTTAAGAACATGGTCTTTTCTGGGGTACAAAATAGCTTCAACCATCACAAATGGAGAAGACACATAAGAAAACAGTATGTACATTACAGTAATAGAGTGTTCTAATAGACGTCTGCTTAGGGTACTACTGAGGAGGTGGCAAAGCGAAACTCTCAAAATAAAGTAATTGACCCTACCCAGAAAAATGAATGAGGGAAGGCATCCATAGGACCATTTGACCTGTGTCTTACAACAGGAGCAGCTGCTTGCTGCTCTTCCTGATGGAAGAAGAGGGAAGGAGAAAAGGACTGCCAGTAAGATGAAGCACTGGAGATTTGCTCAGGTTGGTAATTTATAGTATAGAACTTTATAATACTTTTTGACTTGAATGAGCCTGAATATTTTTCTGATATAAATAGGAGTGGAATTGCATGATATGTTAGGGAGAGTGAAAATAATTTTATCAGTGATTTTCTTTTCTTTTGCATTACCCTAAAATCTTTGGTAATGAGGCATGTTTGTTTTATAAATGTACTTGGAAAAATAAAAACACGAATAAATGTGTCATCTGCTGGCCTTACATGATTATACTTTGGGCAATACTCTGCTACCACTTTGCATTACTATTTAATAGTAATAACAATTATAACATTAACTAGATTTACTGAATCTTTTTTCTTGGGCCAAGCACTATTCTAACTACTTTACATCTATTTATTCATTTACTCCTCACAACCATCACATGAGGTAGCTACTAGTAACAGCCCCGTATTATTGATGAAGAAATTGAGGGATTGAGAAGTGAAGAAACTTGCCCAAGGGTATTGTGCCAGTTTGAATCTGTTGTGAACCCCAGAAATCTGTTAAAGAACCCCAAGTTTTTTAATCCTTGTTCAATATTGCTGAATGGGACCTTCCTGATTGTTTCCATGGAAATGTGACCCACCCACTTGTAGGTGGTAACTTTTGATTAGATGGTTTCCATAGAAACCAGAACTGACAGAGCCAACGGATCAGACAGAGCCCCGGGGAAGTCACTGAAGATTTCTGGAGAGAAAACCAGCAGACCTCACCATGTGTCTTATCAGCTGAGAGAGAAACTCCAAACATCATCGGTCTCCTTAAACCAAGGTATCTTTACCTGGATGCTTTAATTTGGACATTGTGATAGCCTTACCTTAATTTGGACATTTTCACAAGCTTAGAACTGTAAACTTGCAACTTAATAAATCGCTCTTTTTAAAAGCTATTCTATATCTGGTACATTGCACTCCAACAGCTTACAAACACAGGTATAAAGGTATTAAGTGACAGAAACAGGGTGTGGTTCTAATCTCAGAGTCCCAAACTTGCCTTTTATTAAATTATTCTACAGTTCTAAATTTCCACCAGTTCATTCTGGTTTGTCCCGAGTCATTACATTCTGGGAAAATTCAGACAGCCCATAGCTTAGGTGGAAAAGAGGAATGTGCCACAGATGGAAGTAATCCAAAAAAGCAACCCCAGGTATCTGTGTATCACTCCCACTCACTTCCTTCAAATCTTTTTTCAAATGTCTCCATTCCAGAGCAAGCCCTGGGCACAAGTAGATGATCAATGCATGCTCGTTGAAATAATGAATAAATTAAATGTTGCATCTCAAAAAAAAAAAATTAAATTTTACTCAGTAAATTAAACTGACTAACCAGAAAATTAACTATTGTTTTATTTTCAAAAATAGGAAATAGGAGAAATGGAATTCATATTAAAATTTTAGGTTTATGAGAACACTCAATTAAGCCAGAATTCTTTATTCTCCAAATATCTGAAATCATTAAAATATATTTTATGCCTGGATATTATTTATGATAAGTAGGTCCATGGATAAAATATTGCTGAATTGACTGTTAGTGGTCGAAGTGAGTGCCAGTAAAATAATTTATTTTAGCAAGTGGATGAGAAAGGAGGCTTTCTGAGGGTCAGGAATACCACACCATCCAGGCATGCTTCTGAGAACTGTGAATCCAGTGGACAAAGAGAGCGTTCTAGAGACAGGCATCTATCTGAGGGGAGGCGATAATCCCTATTTTAATTGTCCACTGGGTTTGATATGAAAACTTTTAAGAGAGCAAGTGACTAACACTGTCCAAAACAAAAAATAAAGCTGAACATTTTAAGCTGTCGTTACTTGATTCACCTCTCTGAGGAAGGCAAAGTCCATGAATGAGCAGAGATCTAAAAGCCCTGTTCAAAATTGGGCAGTGAAATTAGGAGCCGAAAGCAAACCTAGGATCGTATTTCTAGAATTGAAATCATCGAAACAATTCTTTTCTTCCTGTATAAAATATGCATTCTTTGGTTGTGAACAGACTAAACTATCAATTTCATTTAAAAAATTTTTAAAGAGAAATTGAGGGTTTACAGAACAATTCTGCACAAAATACAGGATTCCCATGCCCCACCCCATCACCAACACCTTGTACTAGTGTGGAACATTTGATACAGTTGTTGATAGCCCTTTTTAAAAATATAATTATACTATTTATTTTTAAAGTAGTTACATTTGTTACAGTCAATGAAAGATTATTAAAATATTATTAACTAGCATCCACAATTTACATTGTTTATATTTTTCCTATATACCTCCCTATCATTAACACATTACTGTTGTGCATTTGTTGTAATTCAGGAAAGAACATGCATATACTTGTACTATTAACTATAGTCCTTTGTCTATAATAGTGGTCACTGTGTCGTATAGTGTTATGTTTTATCCTTCAATTTTTATTCTAGTAACACAGACATCCTAGTCTTCCCTTTTAACCATATTCACCTATACAGTTCAGTGTTAGCTACACAAATTCAAGCTCAATTTTATAGAATTGATGTAGAAAGAAATGTTAGTGATTTAAATAAGCTTGCTCAACTCCTTTAAACATTTAAATACGCATTGTATTCATTAAATTTTGAATACTTGAGATAATTAAAACAACTAAAGAGAGCATTATAAATCATTCCATTCTACATATACAATCAGTAATTCTTAATATCATCACATAGTTGCATATTCATCATTTCTTAGTACATTTGCATCAATTTAGAAAAAGAAATAAAAAGACAACAGAATAAGAAATAAAACGATAATAGAGTGAGAAAAAAAAAAAGAGAGCATTATATTAATCTATTCTTACCTGGAGGGTAAGTAAGATGCTGCTCAATGTATAGCTGGTACTCCACTTATTAGGGTTGTCCAAAAAATCTATACAGGGTTGACCAGTATGTTGGTCTACTGTATTAAAATAATAATTGTTGATACACATAATTATGATTTAAAACTTACGAACATAATATCATAGGCAAAATTAGAAAGCAAATGATATATCAAGGAAATTGTTTGAAACAAATACGATAGACAATTAATACAGTGTAGCAGTTAAAAGCATGACATTTTGGTGCCTGACATATAGGAGATTTGGGCCCTGGCCTCCCCCACTATCAGGTATGCAGTGTTGACAATTAATTTACTCTCTAAGTCTCAGTTTTCTAATATGTGAAATGGAGGCATGGTAAACTATTGTACAGTTTAATCTAAAAAATTAGTAAAACACTTAGCATGTCATGTAACAATTCTCAAAATAATAGCTATTATTAACGTGTAAACAATTTTAAAAATGAGTAAGAAAACATGTAAGCTATAACGGAAAACCATTGCAATAAAAAGGCAAGAACTGAGAAGAAAATTTTTTAAAAAAGAGAGGTCTTTATTAGGATTATCTTATACTATAAAACAACAATAATTATAACCATTCAGTGTGATACAAGATTAGAAAAAAATAACAATATAATAAGAGAATTTGGTAATAAATCCTAGAATGTATTAAAACTATTGTATGTTAAAAGTGACATTGTGAATCAGCAGTGAAAAAAATGATTACCAATAAATGGCACAAAAAGTGTTACACAAACTACTCATTGTCCTTCTGTGTCTACTCTCCCTTTCCCCCATTACTTCCCTCTGTTATAATAAACACTACTCCAGCGCCCTCCAGTTTTAGGTGCCCCAACTATTTTTTCCATCCTCCCTTCTAGCAAGAGGTGGCCATGTGACTGACTTAATCATGTGATAAAGGAGTGATGAAGTACGCAACTCTGGATCATGTTTTCTTTAGGAAACTGTTTTGCCTTTCTCTCTCTTTCATTCCCGTTTCCAATGGCTGGAAATGAAGGAAAATGGAGTAAATGCCTTAGACCCAGAAATGGAAGCTACATGTTGATGATGGCAGAACCTTCCTGCCAGCTCTGTTCTGTTCTATTAGATTGGAAAGATATACAGAAGATACATAGAAGCTTGGCCTGTGCCCTAATTTGGTTAATTAATTCATATTTGAATTCTTTGATGTATAAAAGCTTAATTTTGAGGAGTTCCCATTTATCTATTTCTTTCTTCAACGCTCATGCTTTGGGTGTAAGATCTAAGAAACTGCCTCTTATTACAAGTTTTATAAGACACTTCCCTACATATTCTTCTAAAAGTTTTATGATCTTAGCTCTAATGTTTAGGTCTTTCATCCATTTTGAGTTAATTTTTATACAAGGTTTGAGATATGGATATGCTGTTTTCCAAGCACCATTTATTGAAGAGACTGTTATGTCCCACATAATTTGGCTTGACTGCCTTATCAAAGATCAATTGTCCATAGATGAGACAGTCTATATTTGAACACTCTATTTGATTCCATTGGTCAGTATAACTATCTTTATGATAGCACCATGCTGTTTTGACCACTTTAGCTTCGTAATACCCCTTAAAGTCAAGTAGGATGAGACCTCTGATTTCATTTTTCTTTTCAGCATATTTTTAGCTATTCGGGGCACCCTGCCCTTCCAAATAAATTTGATTATTGCTTTTTCTATTTCTGCAAAGAAAGTTTTGGGGATATTAATTGGTATTGCATTGAATCTATAAATCAATTTAGGCAGAACTGACATCTTAACTATATTTAGTCTTCCAATCCATGAACATGGTATGCACTTTCATTTATTTATGTATTGTGTGATTTCTTTTAGCAATTTTTTGTTGTTTTCTTTGTATATGTCTTCTGTATCCTTAGTTGAATTTATTTCTAAACATTTTATTCTTTTGGCTGCAATTGTAAATGGATTTTTTTTCTTGATTCCCCCCTCAGATTGCTCATTACTAGTGTATAGAAAAAGTAAAGATTTTTTAATGTTTTTTTTTTTTACATGGGCAAGCACCAGTGAATTCTGCCTACTAAGCCACAGTGGCCCACCCTGATTTTTGAATGTTAATTTGCAATCTGCCACTTTGCTTACTCATTTATTAGGTCTAGTATTTTGCTGTGGATTTTTCAGGGTTTTCAACATATAGTATCATATCATCTACAAACAGTAAGAATTTTACTTCTTCCTTTCCAATTTGGATGCCTTGTATTTCTTTTTCTTGTCTAATTGCTCTGGCTAGAATTTCCAATACAATGTTAAATAAAAATGGTGACAATGGACATCCTTGTCTTGTTCCTGATCTTAAGGGGAAAGCTTTCAGTCTTTCCCCATTGAGGATGATATTAACTGTGGGTTTTTCATATATTCCCTTCATCATGTTGAGGAAGTTCCCTTCTATTCCTAACCTTTGAAGTGTTTAAGAAAGGAGGTTGAATTTTGTCAGTTGCCGTTTCTGCATCAATTGAGATGATCATGTGGTTTTCCTGCTTTGATTTGTTGATATGGTGTATTACATTAATTGATTTTCTTATGTTGAACCATCCTTGCATATGTGGAATAACTCCCACTTGGTCATGGTGTATGATTCTTTTAATGTGCTGATGGATTTGATTTGCAAGAATTTTGTTGAGGATTTTTGCATTTGTATTCATTAGAGAGATTGGTCTATAATTTTCTTTTCTTGTAGTATCTTTGTCTGGCTTTGGTATGATGGTGATATTAGCTTCATAGAACGAGTGATGTAGACTTCCCTCCTCTTAATTTTTTTTAAGAGTTTGAGCAGGATTTGATACTAATCCTTTCTTCAATGCTTGGTAGAATTCACATGTGAAGTCATCTTGAAAAGTCCTGGGCTTCTCTTTTTTAGGAGCTTTTTAATGACTGATTCAATTTCTTTACTTGTGATAGGTTTGTTGAGGTTGTATATTTTTTCTCGAGTCAATGTTGGTTGTTCACCCTTCTAGGAAGTAATCCATTTTAGCTACATTGTCTAGTTTATTAGCGTAAAGTTGTTCATAGTATCCTCTCATTATCTCCTTTATTTTCTGCAGGGTCAGTAGTTATGTTGCCTCTTCCATTTTTATTTTATTTATTTGCATCCTCTTTATTTTTCTTGTTGTCAAACTTGCTAAGGGTCCATCAATTCTGTTGATTTTCCCACAGAACCAACTTCTGATTTGATTGATTTTCTCATGTTCTCAATTTCATTTATTTCTGCTCTAAGATTAGAGCAGAAATTATTCTTTCCTTTTGCTTGCTTTGGGGTTAGCTGCTGTTCTTTCTCTAGTTTTCCAAGTGAACAGTTAATTCCTCGATTTTTGCCCTTTCTTCTTTTTTGATATAGGCATTTAAGGCAATACATTTCCTGCTTAGCACTGCCTTTGCTGCATCCCATAAATTTTGATCTGTTGTGTTTTCATTTTCATTTGCCTCAAGATATTTACTGACTTCTCTTGTAATCTCTTCCTTGACCCACTGGTTGTTTAAGAGTGTGTTGTTTAGCCTCCATATATTTGTGAATTTTCTGGCCCTCTGCCTGTTATTGATTTCCAACATTATTCCTTTATGATCTGAGAAAGTGTGTTGTATGATTTCAATCTTTTAAAGCTTATAGAAAATTTGCTTTGTGACCCAGGATATGGTCTATCCTTGAGAATGATCCATGAGCACTTGAAAAAAAGGAGTATCCTGCTGTTGTGTAGTATAATGTTCTATAAATGTCTGTTAAGTCTAGTTTATTCTATTATTCAAATTCTCTGTTTCTTTATCGATCCTCTCTCTAGATGTTCTATCCACTGATGAGAGTGGGGACTTGAAGTCTCTGAGTATTATGGTAGATGTGTCTATTTCTATTTTCAGTGTTTGCCTCATGTATTTTGGAGCACTCTGGCTTGCTGCATAAATATTTAAGATTGTTATGTCTTCTGGTAGAATTGTTCCTTTTATTAATACATAGCGTCCTTCTTTGTCTCTTTTAATTGTTTTCCATTTGCAGTCTAATTTGTTGGATATCAGTATAGCTACTCCTGCTCATTTCCGATCATTGTTTGCATGAAGTATCTTTTCCAAACCTTTAGCTTTCAACCTATGTTTGCTCCTGGGTCTAAAATGTGTCTACTGTACACGGCATATAGATGGGTCCTGTTTTTTAGTCCATTCTGCCAGTCTATGTCTTTTGATTGAGGAGTTTAATCCATTAGCATTTAGTGTTATTACTGTAAGGGCAGTACTTTCTTCTACCATTTTGCCTTTTGGATTTTATATGTCATATATAATTTTTTTCTCTTTTTACCTTTACTGATAGTCTTCATTTATATACTCTTCTCCACACCTCTCTCTCCTGTCTTTTCCTATCTGTCTCTGTTGTTCCCTTTAGTATTTCTTGCAGAGCTGGTCTCTTGGTCACAAATTCTCTCAGTGATTTTTTGTTTGAAAATGTTTTAATTTCCCCCTCATTTTTGAAGGACAATTTTGCTGGATATAGAATTCTTGTTGGCAGTTTTTCTCTTTTAGAATCTTAAATATACCATACCACTGTCTTCTTGCCTGAATGGTTCCTGCTGAGAAATCTACACATATTCTTGTTGGGCTTCCCTTGTATGTGATGGATTGCTTTTCTCTTGCTGCTTTCAAATTTGTCTTTCTCTTTGACATCTGAAATGCTGATTAGTATCTTGGAGTATGTCTATTTGGATCTATTCTGTTTGGGTTACACTGTAGTTCTTGGATCTATAGTTTCATGTCTTTCATAAGAGATAGGAAATTTTCAGTAATAATGTCCTCCGTTAGTCTTTCTCCTACATTTTCCTTCTCTTCTCATTCTGGGACACCCACAACACGTATATTCATGCACTTCATGTTGTCATTCAATTCCCAAAGTCACTGCTCATATTTTTCCACTCTTTTCTCTATATTTACCTTTGCTTGTCGGATTTCAGATTTCCCATTCTCCAGTTCACTAATCCTTTCTTCTGCCTCCTCAAATCTAACATTGTAGGTTTACATTGTTTTTTCATCTCTTCTACTGTGCCTTTCGTTCCCATAAATTCTGTGATTTGTCTTTTCAGACTTTTGATTTCTTTTTTTTGTTCGCACATTTCCTTCTTTACATCCTCCCTCAACTCGTTGATTTGATTTTTTATGAGATTTTCCATTTCTGTTTGAACATTCTGAATTAGTTGTTTCAACTCCAGTATCTATTTGAATTGTTGATTTGTTCCTTTGAATGGGCCATATCTTCAATTTTCTTAGTATGACTTGTTATTTTTGCTGGTGTCTAGGCATTTGATTTTCTTAATTAGTGTATTCTGGAGATCATTTCACTCTTTTACCTAGGATTTTCTTGCTGATTGGCTTTGTTCTCTGTCTGTTCTTTGACATTCAGTTCAGCTTATTCTAGACCTCTAGCATAGGTTTTGTTTAACAGATCACAATTTTTCACTCCTTGTTTTGTTTCTTGATCTACCTATATGGAATCTTGTTTTTTTCCTTAGGAGGATCTCCTTAAGTATTGTAGACCCCAGTCAGATTGTCCCAGACTAAACTCACCTCTTCTTAGGAGGAAAAAAGTCACCTGCAGCAGTTTTCCCTGAGGGTGAGACCCAGCAGGTTGACAGACTTTCCTTTGAGGCCTCTAGACTCTGTGCTTTTCCTATCCTGCCCAATATGTGGTGCTAATCTGCCTGAGGTTTCCCACCAGTATAAAGTGATGTGATACCTTTAACTTTAGGAGACTCTCCCCGCTGGGGGTGTCGTTGTGACAGAGGAGAGGTTGTAGGCTGGCTTTAATCGCTTCAGTTTTCCAGTCACTGGGATCTGAATTCCTTAAAGGAAGAATTCAACCTGAGCTGGGCCTCACCCCTCTCTTGGGGAAGGCACAGCCTCCAGAAAATCAATTCCTTTCACCTGACCAGCCTCTCTGTCTCTCAGACAAGCTTAATTTTACCCTTGCTTGGGGGCAGCTGGAGCCTGAGAAACCTTGCAGTGCTATCTAATCAGCAGTTAAATAGTAGAAACAAAGCAAAAAACAAAACAAAAGAAATCCTTTCCAGAGCAGGATCTCCATTCCTTCAGTTTGTTAATCATGAGCTTAGGCTGGTACATTGCTCTATGTATCTCCAGGTTCTATGTGTCCCCCGCCCTTTTTTTTTTTTTTTAAAGTCCAGCCCTTTTCAAGTATTTTGTGCTGTCCAATCCTAAAAACCCTCTGGTTCCTCCCCCCCGCCCCCATCAGCCCTATCCCCTCTGTGCTGGGGCAAAAACTCCTAGTACTTTTAGCTCTTATTTGAGGTTTATCTGAGCTGGGGGCCTATTTTCAGTAGTCAGAATTTGTTAATTAATTCTGCAAGTGGAGCTTGGTTGAGCTAAGCCCCTGCTGCTAGCAAAACCTCTTTCCTTTTATCTCTGGAAACCAGGCTGCAGTGCCCATGGGGAGGGGTACTAGCCTCTGTGGCTTGGGGAACTTTCAGTTCTGTGTGAGATTGCAGCTGGTCCAGCTAGTTCAGGTTGGTGTCCTCTGTGTGTCTGATCACTGATGTGGCCCCAGCAGTTGTTCTGTACTGTTCCTGGCTATTTACTAGCTGCTCTGGAGAATGAACTAAATTCCACACCTCACTAAGCCACCATCTTGGAACCTCACTAAAATTCTTAGATTGTTCATCCATCAGGAATTCACTCTGTGTATAACTTGAGTAGCATTCTAACTTCTTTTTCTGAAAGGTTCATTTGTCCAGCATTATCATTTTTTTAATAAAAAATTTGATCCAACTTCAATATTGAAGAATAGGGCAGTGGTTAAGTTTATTATTCTACCATTAAAAATGATCTTTTAGGGTGGGCCACGGTGGCTTAGCAGGCAGAGTTCTCACTTGCCATACTGGAGACCCAGGTTCGATTCCTGGTGCCTGCCCATGCAAAAAATATATATATACATCTGTTAAAGAATGTTTGCTAATGTAGAAAAACACATATAATTTTAAATTAAAAAGTCAGATTCAACACTTTGTACATAATAACTTAATTCCATGGTAAAAATACTTACAAAGAAAAAAGGAAATAACTGGCAGAATGTTCAGAATAGGATCTCTCTGAATTAGGATTCCAAGTCATTATTAACTTTTTTCTGCCTTTTTATATTTTCCACAATTGACACCCTTACTTTTATATACAGCAAAGTTGTTAAAAAGAAACATGACCATTAAATATTGATAAAGAACAAGAATGAAAGGGACATAACCCCTCATAATAAAAATCTCATTTGGTCCTTACCATTTGGATGAAAAGGAATTGTTATAAATTTCACAACTGGAGGGACAAAATTGTATGCCCATGTAAAATTTATTGTCAGCTGGAAGAATAAACCTATGATATAGAAATAAACATTTTTACTAAAGTATCACTTTGTACCTGATTAACACTGAAGTCTCTCCCTAGAGTTTAGCCTCCCACGGTCCCTTGAAGTTTTTGTTTGTTTGTTTTTTTGGGGGGGTGCATGGTTTGGGAATCGAACCCGGGTTTCCCTTGAGTTTTATTTTTAAGTAAACTGCATTCTATTTTAAAGACCTTGATTAACTTTAATATGGGTGCATAAACCACCTTGCATAGCATAAAAGACTCTTCAGAGTCTACATTCACTGTTTCCATACTTTTCTCCTAAATTCACTGTTTTCATACTTTTCCCCATCAGTCCCTTCCACTACTTCCTCTCCCTCAAAGCCACTCTCTCCCTGTATATCTCATATTGTTTGAACTCACCATTCCCAGACCCTGTCACATCTTGCTTGTCTACAAGCCTCTCCATGAATTTCCTTCCCCCATTCGGAAACTGACAAACTCTAACTCATTCTTCAGGACTCAATTTAAACGTCACCTCTTTGGAAAAACATTCCTGACTCTTCTAGCATAATTAACTAATGACTTTCACCTCAATATTCTGTTCATACTCCATAAAAGCACATATTATATTTTATTGCAAATATTGACTTACATGTCTTTCTCTCTTAACTTACTCAAGAAATCTATCTTGTTAATCCACAATCAGAAAGAGTACATGGACATTAAAAATTGATAGTGGCCCAGTATTCTTGAGGTACGGAAATTTGGGGGAATCATAGAGGAAAAAATGAGAAATTATAGTGAGATTTTGAAGCCAACAGGAATTCTGAAGCTAATCTCTGATTTCATGGAAGATTGTTAGACATATTCTCAACTGAGATGTTTTACAGTACGTGTTTCTTTAAATGCAATAACATTACAATTTGGCATAAAGGAAAATCCAAACCCCAAATTTCCATCCATGTATAAAATGGCAAAATAAAGCACATAATGAAAAAAAGATGATGCAAATATTTTTAGAATTCTTGAGAATTTATATAAAGTAAACATACATATAAAGAATTCGAGAAAATTTATATACTGCAACCTTACTATACATATAAAGAAGATGGGCTAATAATGGTATAAAGATTTTTAAAAGTAGATTTGTTTTGAAACCACAAACCATGCCAAATTGAATTCTGTAGACCTTCTATTTCAGCTTTCCATTCCATCATATCTTCACTTACAGGAGAGGCAGTAATACCCTTTAATTAAAAAAAAAAATCAAAGCATATGGAAAAATATTCAGTATTTATTACATTTTGAAAATCAGACCAGGTGACACTGAATTTCAAAATCTGTAAATTTTCTTTTCCTGATAAAATTTATTTATTTGCTGGTTTGGGGAAGTGTTGAATATTGCCTTATTACTCACAAGTTACTATGGCTTCCAGGAAACGAATTAGTAAATTAAAAATAAATAAAAAGTAAATCACAAGTGGTACTAGAAAGTCAAGACCGGGACATGTGGCTTATATAGTGTTTATGTAAGTCTATTGTTCGTTTAAGATTCAAATTAGAAAAGAAGGAAATAATTGGGTATCATATACTTTTTTGAACCTTTGTAAAGCTGTATGGATGTGACATGGAAGGTATGAAGCAAGGAAATCTGCATCAAGAAAAAACACAAATCCATAATTATGTTTATATATAAAGTTTTTCCTACACTTGAAGTACTGGCCCAATGAGAGGACCAAAAATGTATTTCATAGAAAACTCTATTAGTTATGCTGAAGAGTACACTTACTAAAAAACATTTCTAAGTAACTACAGGGTTATGTTAGGTGCTGGTCTGGATGAACATAATAACATATCTTCGTTATTTACAGTATTTATATTTGCATATCTCTTTCTGCATCAAATTCTCCTTCACCAGCGCACCAGAAATTCAGAATGAACAGGGAAAAAAAAACAAACAAAAAAAACCCCAAATGTTAGGTTAATATACCTCTGGGAGAAACTTTGGGGATTTATTTGACATCTGAGACTCTAAAGCTATGTAAGTCAGCAGTATCCCATACAGGAACTGTTTAAAAGTTGAAAAAGTGATCAGACATCAAGTAGAGATATGAATGAAGCTGATCCGGATAAGACTGAGGTATATCAGAATACTGGGTAAAGGATGATATTGCCCACATTTTAAAACTGTGTGAGACTAAAGAGAGAGATGTTTATTTGGTGCAAATTTTTTTTTTTTTTAGCTGGTGCAAAATTTATATTTTGGGTACAGCATTTCCTAACTTAATTTATATCATCAGTTTAGGTGAACACCATAAGTACGTGGAATCTTGAAAAGGGAGTGAGATATTTTTCCAGGTTACTGTGAACCCCCAATATATCCCAGGGTAATATGGGCAATGAAAAAAGAAGTATTTGCAAAGACCCCTTGGAAAACTGGGGAGAAAGGAGGAAATATTCAACTTCCCCATTTGGAGAATTTCTGATATTCTCACAAGCAGTGGGGATAACTAAATCAATAGGCTGAGCCCTCAATCTTGGGATTTGCCCATATGAAACTTATTCCTGCAAAGGATAGGCTAAGTCTATTTAAAATTAGACCTAAGAGTCATCCCCAAAGAACCTCTTTTGTGGCTCAGATGTGGCCTCTCTCTGTAAGCCAACACTGCAGGTGAACTCACTGCCCTTCCCTCCCTCCCCACCCCACACCCACGGGACATGACTCCTGGGGGTGTAAATCTCCCTAGCAGCATGGGACAGAACTCCCAGGATAAGCTGGGACCTGGCACCATGGGATTGAGAAAGCCTTCTTGACCAAAACCGGGAAGAAAGAAATGAGACAAAATAAAGTCTCAGTGGCTGAGAGATTTCAGATCCAGAGGTTATCCTGGAGGTTATTCTTATACATTATATAGACATTCCTTTTTAGTTTGTGGTGTATTGGAGTGGAGGAAAGTTGCTGAAACTGCTGAGCTGTGTTCCAGTAGCCTTGATTCTTGAAAATGACTGTATAAAGACATAGCTTTTACAACATGACTGTATGATTCTGAAAATCTTGTGTCTGATGCTTTTATCCAGGACTGATGAGTAAAAAATACGGATAAAAAAGTTAATAGAGGGGGACAAAGTGTAAAATAAATTGGGTAGATGGAAATATTAGTGGTCAATGAGGGAGGAGGATAACGGGTATGGTATGTATGAGTGTTTTCTTTTTTCTTTTTATATCTTTTTCTGGAGTGATGCAAATGTTCTAAAAAACAATCATAGTGATGAATATACAACTACATAATGATATTATGAGCCACTGATTATACACCACGTATGGAATGCATGTGTGTGAAAATTTCTCAATAAAAATATTTTTTAAAATACATATATATGTGTGTATGTGTGTGTGTGTATGTATATATATATATATATATATATATATATATATATACACATACACGGTTCCCAAGCACCCACGTTACCCAGCACGTGTGCTCAAGACTGACGGCCGTTACTATTAAAACGAAATAATAAGTATTAAACATATCACGATGAAAGATATGTTAACTAACATCGCTGTAGTGGCACACTGGGTTAAACGAAACTATGACCTACAGAATAAACACAGAACACGCTCCTTCTAAAAAATCATTACCCCGACGTGGCACTTCCCTCCAGCCCCTCGAAGCACCTTGTAATTATTCTCCTTCAGCTCCTGGAAGTCTCTCAGCAGCAGGAGGTAAGCCCTGCGGCGCGTGACGAGGCAGCGCCTGGCCTCGGCCTCACACCTGCTCTGGGCCAGGCTGTGGGCCATCGTCCTTCCCAGGTAACGGGCTCCCCAGAGCGGCGCGCGGGGCGCTCCCGGGAAGGGCCTTTCTGAGTTCCGGGCCAAACAGCGCGTTTCTCTTCTCTGCCGACTCCTCCGGAGGAGGGCTCTAAGGGGACAACGCGGACACTTCGTCTGCCATTTGTCACCGCAATTGGCAGCGCACGCGCCGGTTTCAAAGCAAACTTAAACCAGCGGCTGGAGCGAGCCCGTGTGCGTGGAGACCGGAATGGGGAGGCGGGGGCGTGAGGCGTGAGGCGGGGGCGGGGGCCTGAGCGGCGCGGGGCGTGGGCCTGCGGCGTGGGCGGCAGGTTGTCCGGCTTCACAGGGACAAGGAGCTGTCCGCTTAGCGGGAGGAAGCCAATCGCCAGCCGAGCAACTAGCCGTGTGGGAAAATGAAGAGAAGGAGGTAGGCCCTCGGCCGCCCCTCGTCCAATCAGCGACAGGGGGCAGACCTCTGGCTACTTCGTGGCCAATCCCCCAGCGCTTTCCATTTGAAAGGCCAATGAGATCCGTTGTCAAGGCAACACCACGCCCTTTCAGTCCGCCTACGTCGACCCCGGGTTTCTGCCCAGGGAATGTCTTGGGTCGGGGCTGAGGTCCCAGGACTCGGTGTGTAAGTCACAGAACTGCTTTTTTCACCCAAGACCCTTCTGAAATTAACCTTTTTTTTTCGTTGTATACCAGGTAATAAGTGACTAGTGAGTTCAAGAGTATCTTAACTTCTGTGGCGAATTCACGTACACTGTTGTGCCATCACATCCTACCTTGGGAAACTGCTCGGAGAACCGGGAACTACTCAACGTTTCCCAGATGCCCATCTCTTGCCGCAGAGCTTTTCTACATGAAACTTCACCGTATTCTCTCCTCCCTCACTTTTCTCATTCATCGTTCAGATTCAGTTTCCTCCAGGGCTCTTTATGGGATTCCCCCAAGACTAAATTAGGCTCTTCATTTTATTGTGATCCCACGAGACCCTTTATTCTCTGTGTTAGGATTTATCCTAACAGTGGCTCACTATTGCCAGTTGAATCTCCACCAAACTGTGAGCTACTGATTGCCAGGGTCAACCACAGAACCTAGCACGTTTGTTCAGAGTCCTTTGTTTTATATTATTTACTTACTGACTTATTTTATGGAAATGGGGTATCACTTCAATTCATTCATTCATTGCACAAATATTATTAAGCACCTGTGACATTCAAGGTATTTTTCTAGGCAGTGGATGACCACTGGGGCACAACTGAAACCAACTTGTTGCTTTCAGTCAAGTATACACAGCTAAAATCATAATTTCAGATAGTGGTAAGTGCTACGTAGACAATAAAATAGTAATGTGATGGAGAGTGGGGTAGGGAGTGATGAGTTAGAAGTCATGGTCAGAGAAGGCCTCTTTACAGAGGTCTTTGAGCTGAAAGATGATAAGAGCCAGCTATAAGAAATATTGAGAGCAGAGAGTTCTGAGAAGTGGCAAATACAATGGTCCTGAGTCATGAAAGAGCTTGGCTTGAAAAGGGAACCAGGAAGGGCCTAAGAAATGCAAACCCGATGTGATAAGAGTGAGGCCTTAGTAGGAAGTTTGGGCTTCATGTGAGAAGTCATGAAAATGCATTGAGTAGTTTGAAGCCCTTGCTTTGATTTTAAGGCAAAGCCTTGATTTGCATTTAAGAAATTACTCTGGCTGTTCTGTGGAGAATGGATTGTAGGGGGAGGCCATATAGAAGGCCCCCACGGTCAATTTCATGCCCAGGTCTGGTAGTTTAGAAATTCTGAACAGTATAATCACTTTATAAAATTTTTTGGCACAATAAAATTTCATTTTATAATTTAATAGAACTGAATGTAAAGGAATTTTTCCTATACAACATCAACTGGGATCTGAGATTACTGTTTTTGCTTCTCCCTTTTATCTCATCACATTTTACCTTGGTTTTATGTAGGTCTGGAAATGCCAGGTGAAAAAGAAAGGGGTGCTTCAGTGGAAGGGAATGGACCCAATTTGTAGCTCTTATCTAGGTTTCCTGATGATAACATGGTCGTTCTTTTTGCCAATCTAACTAGGTGAAATTTGTGATAGAAAATGAATCCTTTATTTTTTGTTTAGAATTTTTTTCTAGAGGGAAGCTATGTTAAAGATAAAGATAAAATGAAAGCATTCATTGATGTGAATTTTTAGAAATGGATATTTTTGTGGCCCTATAACGAAAATAAAATTGGCAGATTCTCATATGACACTCCAAATCTAAATTATTAGTCCAGACCTTTTCTCAGAACTTCAAACTGATATACCCATTTTTTACTCAGCTGTCCAAAGACACTTTGAACTCAGAATGTCCCAAAATAAACTTATCACGTTTCCCTCCAATCTGTCTTCTATCTCAGTTGGTTCACCTGGTTTCCCAAGCTAGAAAACTGGACTCCTCTTGTTCCTCATGACTCACAGTCAATCATTCACCAAGACCTGCTGCTTTATTACTTCTTCAGAAGCCTTACCATGAATGCCTGGTTCATAACCTTGTCAGGTCTTGCCTGGAACAGAGAACATCTTTATAACTATACTCACTGCCTCCAGAATTCCCTATCATGAAACTTCTGAGTTGTATATTTAAACTAACATGTGATCATGTAACTCCCGGCTTAAAGCATTTCAAGGTCTCTCTTCTCCCACCCTGGGTTACTTATCTCCATTTTTCAGCTTTTTAAACTTGTGTTGACTTCTGAAGGTATGAGTAGAGTGGCTGATATTGTAGTCAACTCTGTATGTGTCTGTATATTTCTGTATATGTGTATGTGTACATATGGATTTTTTTAATAGAAGAGATGGCATGATATTCATTGATTTTAATAATAGTGGGTGATGTAAAAAGTCAAGAAACCACACACCCTAGAGTTAAATCTAAGCTTCTTAACATGGCAGTGTAAAGCCTCCCATGATACTGTTCTACTGCCATTTCCTTTATCTCAGCCCACTCTACTTCATACTTGAGGTACCAGCAGCTTGTCTGGTTCTTTTTCCTGTATGTACCATTTTGTCATCATCTTTACCTGGCTAGTCAAGTCTTACACATCCTTAAAGACATAAATTCCTCCTTGGCGCAAATCATCTTCTTTACCAGGTTAATTAACTTTCACACATCATTAAAAGACATAAATTCTTCCTTGGAGTCTTCCTTGGAGCCTTCCTGAAGCACTGGGAGGGGTTTTGGTCTCATAAACAATCTCTGTATGGGCACATCTTTGTATATTACCAGCATGTTATTGTGAAAATTTTTCTGGGGTTGTCTTCTTCCTTTGAATGTAAGTTTTAAGGGCATAGACTTTATTTGTTACTGTATTCCCAGCATGTTAGCAAGTCCCTCATTCAGAGAAGGCATCAATATATGCTTATTGAGTTGAACATAAAAGTTTGGGGGCCAGGAGAGTGGCCCTTCCATGGAAGAATTGAACATAAGCAGAGGAAGGGATTTCCAAGAAATGTAGAGAATTGGTAATTAAGAGACTCTCTGATGAGCACGCTGGAGAGTAAAGTCTAGAGGATACTGGCAAACAGTAGTTGATAGAGCAGAATGACTGCTGTGCTGGTTTGAAAAGGTTTATGTACCCTAGAAAAGCCATGTTTTTATCCTAATCAACCCTGTGGGAGAAACCATTTATTCTAATCCCTATTCAGTACCGTATGTGGGAAACTTTAATTAGATTATCTCCATGGAGATGTGACTCAGTCAAGTGTGGGTATTAAACTTGATTAGGTGGAAACCTGTCTTCAACCATTCCTTGTGGGTCTTGATTAATTTACTGGAATCCTTTAAAAGAGGAAGCATTTTGGAGAAAGCTTCAGAACGACATAGCCATGAGAAGCAGAGTCTACCAGCCAGCGATCTTTGGAGATGAAGAAGGAAAACGCCTCTTGGGGAGCTTTGTGAAATAAGAAGCTGGAAAAGAAAGCTAGCAGTCTTTGCCACATGCCCTTCCAGCTGGGAGAGAAACCCTGAACTCATTGGTCTTCTTGAACCAAGGTATCTTTCCCTGGATGACTTAGATTGGACATTTCTATAGACCTTCTTTAATTGGTCTTGGAACTGTAAACTTGCAACTTATTAAATTCCCCTTTTTAAAAGCTGTTCTGTTTCTGGTATATTGCATTCCAGCAGCTGGCAAACTAGAACAACCACTGAGAGCAAGAGCCATCAAAGCAGAGGGGGAAATAAAAAACAGTAGAGGGGCTTCAAAGCTGCTGGTGGCACAGATTATAAACAAAATGCCAAAGACCTCAGAAGGGAAGGCAAAGACATTTAGAAAGGTCCTGGTGGGAGAAAGAAAGCAACTGGTAGAGCTAAGGGGACATAGGATTAGGACTCCTAGAAACATTTGGGAACGGAATTGTTGGGGACTTGGTGCTCTTGTGAAAATGGGGCCACAGTTGTACTCACTGGCTGGCAAACATCATGTTTTTATAATTCATTAGGGTGGATGGGAGATGGGCTTTGGCTGTGGGCACTCCTGAGCTGAGGACTGGGACTGGGACTGGGGCTTTGGTGAGATGTGGGAACTACACATGTGCAGCAACTGGCTCGGTTTGCTTCCTATGATTCATAGTAGTTGGTGCTGGAGACAGCATCAGTTGTGCAGGTATCTGAATCACCTGAAATTGGATATATATAAGGAGCCACCTATCTGAAAATATTTTTCTTTGCATGAAATCACATTCCATTTATTATAGAAAATGTTAATTTTAATAAAAATTTCACATACACGGTAACATTGATGTCTTGTTCTCGCTACTTCTTACTCTTAAGCCATGTTTTTCTCTGCCTTGTACATGACATTGGTTGTGGTGGTTTTGGCTTATAGATGGACCAACTTAATTGGGAAGATGAATCCCTAGCCATATTTCTTACCGTATCGTAATTTATTAGTAAGTTTGGTAGTAAATAGCATGTGCTTTCAACATAGACTTGCACTGTATCCCAACATAGCTATGTTTTATTAGCTTATGTAACTGAGAACAAGTTACTTAGCCTCTCTGCACCTGTATTTTCTCATCTGTAATATGGAGCCAGAAATAATAACTACCTCACAGGATCATTGTGAGGATTAAAAGAAATAATGCCTGTTCACTGCCTGCCGGAGAACAAGCAATAGGCAACGTTGGGGCTTACCATTTTCTGGGCACACTTTTCTCAGCGCTTTTAGTGAATTAGTTTCATCCTCAAAAACAACTTTATGGAGGTAAGCACTCTTAGAATTATCATTTTTACAGATGAGGGAAACTGACGTACAAAGAAGCTAAGTAATTTGCCCAAGGTCACACAGCTGACAGTCAATACAGCCAGGATACAAACCCTGGATATCTGGACCCAGAGTCCATGCTTTTAGCCACTAGGCTACTCTGCCTCAGCATGTCTAATGTTTTACCAAGAAACCATCTGGCCTTCTCTAATAAGTCACTTCTACTCTCAGTAATTGAAGGGGATATCTTTATGCATCTGTTTTTGCCTGCATTTCTACCTGATAACTTCCTGTGTCTCTCCTCACTAGAATGTAAATCCAAGAAAGCCAGACCATTGCTGTATAAAATAGTGCTTTACACATAATAGAACCTTAATACATATCAGTTATAAATGTGTATTCTGCCTCTTTTAATTATAAATTCATTAAGAACATCTGACTTTCATAACTTATTTGCAGCACTCTATATGTAGCTCAATAAATACTAACCAGCTGCTAAATAATTATTTTTATATAAACTTTTAGTGCTTCTCTAACTTTGAGAGTACTTTTCATGATGCTCTGCTTTCTCACAGTCCTTACCCCTACAAATAGGTCATTAGGCTTGAAATGAGAAATGTTGCATTATACTTCTTATCATGGGCAAAATTCTAAAGTGGGCCCCAAGATCCCCATCCCATGCATTGTCTCCAGGACTAAGAATATGATGGATTTTACTCCTGCGATTAGGTTATATAAATGGAAGAGTGAACTTTAAGAAAGGGAGACTATCTTGGTGAGCTTGCTGTAATCTTGTGAGCCCTTACAAGAGACTGAGCTATTTCTGAAGTCAGTGATTCCAAGCATGAGAGGGATTTCACATGACAGAGACCCTCTGTTGCTAGATTTGTAGATAGAAGGGTCCATATGGCAAGGAATGTGGGCAGCCTATAAAAGCCAGGAGCGGCTGCTGGCCAACAGCCAATGAGGGAATGGAAGGCTTCTTCCTACAACCACAAGAACTGAATTCTGCCACAACTGCATGTGCTTAGAAAAGGACCCTGCACTCCAAATCAGATGCAACACAATCAACATCCTGTGAGACTCTAAGCAGAGAAACAAGCCTGTGCTGAGATCACTGTGCCCAGATCTGAAAGACAGAACTGTGGGCTAATAAATGGGTATTGTGTTTAGTTGCAAAGTTTGGGGTGTTTTGTTACACAGCAATAGATACTAATACAACTTCTTATGCAGCATGCATAGCTACCAACCAAGACAAGTTATTTGGCAAAAGGTTGATCACTTAACTGAGCTAAGTATACTCAGATATAGGGCGAAAAGAACTTGGAAACCAGTTAATAGACATTAACATATGGGTTTAGGCAGATGAAGGGGAGAAAGTGTGGCTAAGGCATCTTGAAAAAAAAAAAAGAAGACTGAACCAATGCTCATATACAAATTTTTAGCATCCTAGGTGAGCAAGGCAACTGACTGTAATTTTTTAACATGTGGAATGTTCCTGAGGCCGTCTGCAGCTTTAATAACCAAGCACCCTTCCCCCTCTTTTTAAAAATAATTCTTTCCCTCAGGACTCAAACAGATGTTTTCATTTTCCTTAAACTAAAAGACTGTTTTCCTCATCCACCAGGAATATGTACCAGTACAAAGTGTTAACCTCGTTTGGATTTGAACCCCCATCCTTAAGAGTAAAAGAAGGCTGAGGATTGCCAAATGTCAGCTCAGCTGTGAGAAGTGTTTTAAATCAACTTTTGACGTATGTTACACTGTTAATTAGAAAATGAAGTGCAGCACACATGCTTCTCGTAACTCTGGTTTCAAATCATATGATCCCTTCTTTGTCTTGAAGACCTTTTGATGTGCATTCCCAATATTGAGTTTCTCTGCTTTTAATAATCTTATATTCCCTCCTCAATATAAATGTCATGAAAAATACTGAATGCTAATCTTCAGAGATCAAACAGGAAGAAAGAGGTGGGCAGTATAGTTTAGTGCCTGGAATTTCTGATCAAAAAAATTTTTTTAAATTTTCATTTATAAAAGCCTTGGCTCAAAGAAATACTTGGTTTTCCTTTTTAAAGTGAAGGCTTTGGCTCCCTCAAATTTCAGAATTAAGTTAATTGTAAAATTAAGAGCCCTTTCCCTGTAGGACACCTGAGGTGAAGGGGCCACTTAGTCCCTCTGTTTATCTATGTTTTGTCTACTTAGCAGGAACTCAGAATCAGACCAACAGTGCTGTTTTGCCTGGGAATGAGGGATTTCCTAGGACTTTTCAGTGCTAAACTCAGGACAGGTTCAGGCAAACCAAGTTGGGCAGGGTGGAAACTGGGTAAACAATTGGTAGAAGCTGTTTACTTGTTTTTGGAACTTGATGTTTAAAGGAACTTA
This sequence comes from Tamandua tetradactyla, assembly GCF_023851605.1. Classification (NCBI taxonomy): domain Eukaryota; kingdom Metazoa; phylum Chordata; class Mammalia; order Pilosa; family Myrmecophagidae; genus Tamandua; species Tamandua tetradactyla. The sequence goes on from NC_135337.1 coordinate 61,906,677, forward strand.
AATTTTTTTCTGTGGCAGACTGGTATTCAAACCCCCGTAATTAAAGTCCTAAAACGTAATGGTCAGAATTACATTAGGCAGGGATTCTAGGTGTCTTAATGATGAAGGAATGCAAAAGCTGCTTGGACACTTTACATATTTTAGGACAATCAAGACTCCTTTCATTTAATTTTCCACCTGAGAACACCAATTACTGAGCAATACTGTACATTTATTAATATGTCCGTACAACCGTGGCTGTTAAGTTGGGCAGGGTTAAAAGATGTTACTATTCTCGGCTTCATTAACACATATTGGTTTAACATACCATTACATAATACTTTCTGTGTCCTCGGAGGTAATTCCAGAACTCTGACATGGGAAAGGCTTTGAAGGTGGTACTCTGCTTTGGAGAGGGTGTAAGGAATGACGTGGTTTGGGGATGGCTTAGGGACATGTCTTGAAGCTGTTTTTACTTAGTGAATGTCTATTAGGGGTGGCTTGAAGGGAGATGATGGAAATTATTGAGGGGCTAAAAGCCCATCCCACCTCTTTGGCACCAGTACTGGGTGTTCTACATTATGGCACATGCATGAATAATTAACTAGAATATTTTGTGTTCTAAATATTTTACCACATTAGAAAATAAAGTATCGCTTTAGAAATGTTTATATCACATTGAATAATAGTGATGTTACCATTTGTTGAACATCACCAATGTGCCAGATGCTTTTGATTTATTTATATATATTCTCATTAAATGTGCATACCAATTCTGAAAGTTAAGTAGTATAGAAGAATTATACAATTGTATAAACCACATTTTTTTAGCACTTACTTTAGGTCAGGTGCTCTTAGCAGCTTAGATGAATTTGCTTGTTTAAACGTCAGAATAATTCTATGAAACAAGTACTGTTATCATCCTGTTTTTTTAGATGAAGAAACAGCAGCTCAGTAATTTTTTTCTAAATTCACATGGTTACCAAAGGGGAAAGGGGAGATTTAAGCTCAGACAACTTGGCATCAGAACCTTTACTCTTTCCCTCTATCCTATATTTATACCATTTTATGGACAAGGAAATAGAGGTTGCTTTCTCTAGGCCATACAGCTAATAGGCTCGAGGCAGTAAAAAAAACATATGCTGTATGCTCCTATTCTCTTTATCCAGGCCCCATGACAGAGGGGGAGTTGGAGATGGTTATGTTTGATAAGTGTGAGGAATTTATATGCCACCTGGGGAGTGGTCTTGAAAAGTTATAATTTTAAGAATCTTTGCAGACCATTGTGATAATAATCTGCTTGAACAACTATTGCTTTAGCACTGGGATGGCTAAGAAGTTTCATCGCTAGTGTCATTTCAGACTCATTGGAAAGTTCTCCAGGTCAGTATGTTGAAAATTTTAAGGCTGAATCTGAGCTTAGGCAGAAAAGCCATGAATGCCAGGACAGAGAAGGATGCAGAGCGCCACGTGTTTGCTGTACCTGATCTACCCACGGCAGGGCTTCAGCTGGGCAGGGGATGATGTTATGGTTCCTGCCTATGCCAGTTTGAAAGTATCATGTACCCCAGAAAAGCCATGTTTTAATCCTGATCCAGTCTTGTGGAGGCAGCCATTTCTTTTAATCCTGATTCAATACTGTAGGTTGGAAAACTTCAATTAGATTATCTCCACAGAGATGTGACACACTCAATTGTGGGTGTGACCTTTGATTAGCTGGGGATGTGACTCCACCCATTTCAGTTGGGTTTTGATTAGTTTACTGGAATCCTTTAAAAGAGGAAACATTTTGGAGAGAGTCAGAAACAACAGAGCCAACAGAAACTTCAGAGCAGAGCTGACATAGAGAACAGATGTTTGCAGATGCTTGCAGCCCAGCAGCCATCACCATGAGAAGCCAGAACCTGGAGAGAGCCAATGGAAGCCAAGAAATAAAAACCAGCCCTGGAGAAGCAAAGTGAGGAACCCCTACAGGAACAGAGGCTGAAAGCAATGGAGCCCAGAAGCAAGGGACCAGCAGATGGCAGCCACATGACTACCCAGCTGAGAGAGGTGTTCCTGATCCATCGGCCTTTCTTGGGTGAAGGTAACCTCTTATTGGTGCCTTAATTTGGACACTTTCACTTCCTTGGAACTGTAAACTTGTAACTTATTAAATTCCCCTTAAAAACTGTTCCAGTTCAGGTATATCACATTCCAGCAGTTTGCAAACTAACATACTACCTATTCACCCCTTTCCCTACAAGAGGATTTGATATCCATGCCCAGGACTGGGTGATTTGCAGTGCCTCTCTGCAGGTGGAGTTATGTCCATGTCCCATAGTCAGGTTTTGCTCCAGAATTTGTTGGCCAAAGAAATGTGAGAGAGAACATGACACATGGCATATCTGAGCAGAAGTTTTAGGAGCATTTGTGTTTTGCTTCTGCTCTTCTCTTTTTCCTGTTCCAGCAGAACAGCTTGACCTTCAGAGCCCTGGGAGCAGAGCCACAGCAGCAGACTCAGTGCTACTAACTGACCTAAGCAAGAATAAACGTTTGCTCTTACTAGCCACTGAGGTTTCAGAGTTGTTACCACAGTCGAACTGACCAGTAAAACCTATACACTGTTTCCATTGTGATAATTAAAATAAAATAATAATCATTTTGCCTGAATATTGGGTTTAATTTTATTAGGTCAACTCAACCACTGGGGAATTTCAGTCCCTCTCGTGATTTTTTTTTTATATGTGTACTTGTTTTAGCCATAATTTGTAACATACTGAGATACCAAAGTATTTCTAATGATGGTTGAATGTAACAAAGTTTTAAGCCTCATCTTAAAACATTCACTGATCCATCTTATTCAACAGCAGTATTATATCAAATGTTAAAAGGAACATAAAAACAAACATGCACACAATTGCAGTTTTCATGAAGGTCTATTTCATTATCGGTGGGTAGCAATTTAACAGTTAAATACATTTAAAGAATGTATAGGTGACTTACAACTGCAGCATTGGTAACTAGATAGCCAATTCAACAGCTAACAAGTAACTGTCCAAATATTTAAAATAGAGCTCATTTAGATGTTCCTTTGCCCAACTTCTCCTCTTAAGTGATGTTAATATCTGTAGACCAAAAAGAAGCTTTTCAGGGAATTGCATGAATAGGCCCAAATGATAACTGGGGTCATTATTCTGATGCCCAAGGATTGTAGCAGCTTAGGAGCATCTGGTTTAGGTTGGGGCTTGACTTGAATCTATTTCTGATGCAAGGGCCACATGCTTTCAAGGCAGAGAAAGCTTTAGCACTGATCTGGGACTTTCTGTAAATTTTGTTGTTTTGTGAGTATGTGTTTGTATTTAAAATCAAGAGCGCAGGTCCATGAAAAGTAGATTGACATTTAGAAGTTCTCTCCTTCAAATTGAATAGCCACTGAATTATCTTTATTTCAACATGTCAAGATACTCTTCTTTTTAAAAATGTAAGTAATGTCCCATTTAATTGTAAAAAGCAGCTTTTCTCCTGTTAACCATTCATGGATAGCAATATTAACTAACATGGTCACTTTGATAAGGATAAGCATCGTTCCAAGTCTGGTCAGCAAATGTTAAGATACTTGTTTGTGAATAAGCAATTCATAGGTGCTTAGTATTCAACAAGTCATAAATATGTCATCAGACTCTCTCCCTCTGACTCTGTGTTTTTAAGCCTTCCAACATAATTTCCCGGAGGGTTACACTGACCTTTACTGCTTTGATGCTTTTATAAGCCGTCCCTCCCCTGAGTTAACCATGTCCTAATACTCTTGGCATTTATGGTAACAAACGTCAGGTGTGGTCATATTTTGGCTGCAAGAATTCTCTTATGTACGTGCTGCCTTAGGCCTCTAATCTAGCTTTTTATTCTTTTTTTTTTTTTAACCATTTGAACTATTAGTTGGAAAAAATGCTGTATAAATTAACAAGAGTATGAGCTTTTTCTCTAGCATCTTTCTTGGATCCCTCTGAGCTGAAAACACTTGGAGCCCTGCTATTCCTCTTGCTGCTCTCCCTCAGAGCTTTAGCCTTCTTTAGGCGGTGAGCCTCTTCAGGCTCCTTAGCACAGGTTTAGCAAAGGAGTCCTTGCAGACAGCCAAGAGTTGATGGGCTGCACCTGGCATAGAAAAAGCAGAACAAGCCACAGGTGACTACATCCAGCCAACTGGGGCAGGGCCTCAGCAGAAAGCGCAGGGGAGGAGGGAAGCCGCCGCAGGGGCTTGGTGTTAGCTAGGAGCTGGTCCTTTCCCTCCCCCAAGATAGAGCACCCTAGCCTTGACCTTGGCTTCACTAAGTTGCAACACAGGAGGGGAGTTCTTTTACTTTTGTTAATCATCAGCACAAGGAGTCAAAAAAGGTGCATAAAGAGGCCAACTTTTTTGAGCTTTTCCATATGAAAGAAAAAGCCTTTGGTTGCTATCCAAGAATGTGGTTCTTGAGTGAACTAGAGGAGGAATATATTCTTGATAAAGCCTAGGTGTTGTCAATTTTCTATCCAAGTGAACCACTAAAAAAATAGACCCAATTTTCAAATGATACACAAAAGCTTTTAGCTTTGAATGTTTGATTAAGTAAGACTTGATCTAAAGTGGCTAAAATGTTTGTTAAATGATTATATATACATGACTCAGGAAAGTAATGACCATTCTTGTCCTACTCCTTTAAATTAGGCTGGTCTTGTGGTTCTCAGGCTTTAGACTGAGAAACACCCGGAGGGCTTATTAAAACCCATTGCTGGATGGCACCCCCAGAGCTTGATTCACTACGTCTAGGTGGGGTCCAAGAATGTCCACTTCCAGCAAGTTCCTAGGTGCTGTTCGTACTGCTCGTTTCGGGACCAGAACTATTGGGATAGATCATCATCTTTGAATGTGTGCAGACAGTAGAGCTCCTCTTTAATCACTATTAGTGGCCATTCAATATAGGCACTGTCTTAGGTAGACATTGAGGGAGGGTGATGCTGTGAGTTTGCAGGTGTTGGTGATTAGTGAATTAAAGTAAAGACCGAAATTAAAGAGTTCAAGGGAGTGGGGACTGGTGGGAGGGACAAGAGACTGAAGATGCAGAAGGGGGAATGAGAGTGAAGGGCAGATTGAGGCATTCAAGTGAGAGGGGGAAACTCAACCTGACACAGATCTCACTGCCAGGTGGAGTGATTGTTTTATTGAGTTTGATAGCTGAGGTGGTGACAAGAGCTGTACCTAAAACAGATGGATAAGGCTCTGAAGGATTTATTGTATCCCCTTCTGTATTAAATAGCAGAAATGAAGTAGTTCTTTGAACTTTCATAATGATACTCATTTTCCGTGAGGGTGTGTATTAATCACCAGATGGGGAACTCTTTCTTTTGAGCAAATAAGGTCATTAAGATAAGCTATGATAATTAAATGGCCACATTTCTTTTATTTTTATCAATATGGTTAGAATCTCAGTTGGAAATAAGATATAGCTTTTTTTTCTTCAAAGACCTAAGACACAATTTTGATGTCTAAGTTCATATGGAGACATCAAGGCAGAAAAGGGTTCAATTCTATTCTTAAAGCCAATTTTCACATTGCATTGGATGTGCAGTGATCATTCAATATATTATATTTAGATTTGAAAATAAAAATTTTGTCCACATATAGGTGAATATGAAATCACTGGGAGAGCCCATCCCCAAGTCTATTTTGAAAGCTGCCCGTTAAAAGAAAATCTTCAGTGTAATAGTGGTAAATAGGCATTATGGTTCTTTTATAAAAAGAATATTTCAGGAAAATTAATATTAAAATTCCTTAAATACTTCCATGACAGAAATGTTCAGGAAATAATATTTTATAAAGCCCTTTGGAGATGAAGGAGGAAAATGTTTCCAGGGAAGCTTCATGAAACAAGAAGCCTGGAGAGAAAGCTAGCAGATGTCACCATGTTCGCCATGTGCCTTTCCAGTTAAGAAAGAAACCCTGAACTTCATTAGCCTTTTCTGAGTGAAAGTAATCTCTTTTTAGTGCCTTAATTTGGACATTTCTATAGTCTTCCTTTAATTTGGACATTTTCACAGTCTTAGAACTGTAAACTAGCAACTTAATAAATTCCGCCTTTTGAAAGCCATTCTGTTTCTGTTATATTGCATTCTGACAGGTAGCAAACTAGAATATACATATAAGGGAATCCCAATTAGACTTAAGTGTAGATTTCTCATCAGATACCATAGAGGCAAGAAGGCAGTGAGTAGTTATACTTAGGGAGCTGAAAGAATACAATTTCCATCCAAGAATTTTATATTGGGTGAAACTTTCTTTAAAAAATGAGAGAGAGAGATTAAGACACTCCCAGATAAAGCTGAGGGAATTCATCATCACTAGACCTGCCCTACAAGCAAGCTAAAGAGAATTCCTCAGATTGAAAGGAAAGGACATTAGAAAATGGATCAAAGTGGTATAAAGAAATTAAAACTTCTGATAAAGGCAACCATTTGGCTAATTATAAATGCCAATATTATTGTATTGTATTTTTTGGTATGTGAATTGACTTCTTCACTTCCTACTGGACTAATCAATCTATGGTTTTTGACATACAATGTACAAAGATTTAATTTGTAACAAATACAAAAAAGGGAAATAGAAACAGTTTATATGTATGCTACGAAAGTCAAGTTGGTATCAAGACAAATATGAGTATTATATATTTAGGATATTACACTTTAACCCCATGGTAAACACAAGGAAAACATGAAAAATATATCCAGACAGAAAAGAGAAGGCTCTCAATATGGTACAGTACAATCAAATAAATATGGATGTAGGCATTAAGGGAAGAATTGAGAACACAAAAGATATAGAACTTATAAAGACTAAATAACAAAGTGGCAGTAGAAAGTCCTGCATTATCAGTAGTTACCTTAAATGTAAAAGGATTAAACTCGCCAGTCAATAGGTAGAGATTGGTAGAATGGCTACAAAAGCATGATCCAATTGTATGCTCTTTATGAAAGACTTACATTAAAATTCAGACATAAGTAGGTTGAAAGTGAAAGGATAAAAATATATGCCATGAAAGTAGTAACCAAAAGAGAGCTGGGGTAGCTATACTGATATCAGAAAAAAATAGACTTTAAGTGAAAAACTGTTAGAGGGAAAAAGACGGTCATTGTATTGATAATGGGGTAAATTCAACAAGAAGATGTAATATAAATATATATGCAGCTAAAAGCCCCAAAATATATGAAGCAATTACTGACAGATTTGAAGGGAGAAACAGATAATTCTACATTAATCTACATTAAAGTAGGAGACTTTAATACACCATTTTCAATAATGGATAGAACATATAGATAGAAGATCATAAGGAAATAGAAGATACGAAGGACACTCCAAGCTAAGTAGACCTAACAGACATATAGAACATTTCATTCTACAACAGCAGAATACACATTCTTCTTGAGTGCACAGGGTCATTCTCTAGGATAGACCATATTTTAGGGCAGAAAACAAGTCTCAATAAATTCAGAAACTTACACAGTGAACTTATACAATGTAATATTTCTTAACACAATGAAATGTAGAAGTCAATAAAGGAGGGAGAAATGGAAAATTCACAACTATGTGGAAATTAAACAGTGTATTCTTAAACAACCAATGGGTTAACGAGGAAATTACAAGGGAAATTAAGAAACATCTAGAGGTAAATGAAAATGAAAATACAACATACCAAAACTTAACGGATGCAGCAAAGGCAGTGCTAAGAAGGAAATTTATAGTTCTAAGTGTTGACATTGCCATGAAGAAAGATATCAAATTGGAGACTTAACCTCGAAACTGGAAGAATTACAAAAAGAAGAGCAATCTAAACCCAAAGAGAACAAAGAGAAGGAAATAAAAATTAGAGCAGAGATAAATAGAAGTTAAAAACAAAACAAAACAAAACAGAATAAAAAAAATTGAAAGTGGGGTCTTTAAAAAGATCAATGGAATTGACAAATCTTTAGCTAGACTGAAGAAGTGAAAAAGAGAAATAACATAAAGAACAAAAATCAGAAATAAAAGGGGAATATTACTACCAAAATCACTGAAATAAAAAGAAATATAAGAAGATACTATGAACACATTTATGTCAACAAATTAGATAATCCTGATGAAATGCACCAGTTTCTAGAAACACAAACTACCTACAACTGACTCAAGAAGAAATATTAGATCTCAACTAAATAATAACTAGTAAAGATAATGAATCTGTAATAAAAAACCTCCCAACAAAGAAAAATCTAGGACCAGCTGGCTTCAGAGGGGAATTTTACTAAACATACAAGGAAGAATTGACACCAATTCTGCTCAAACTCTTCCAAAAAACTGAAGAGGAGGGAAGACTCCCTAATTCATTCTATAAGGCCAACACCACCTTCAAACCAAAGCCAGATAAAGATAGCAAAAAAGAGAAAACTACAAATCAATATCCCTCATGAATAGAGATACAGAATTCTTCAACAAACTGAATCCAACTGCACATTAAAAGAATTATACACCATGATCAATTGGGATTTATCACGAGTATGTAAGAGGGGTTCAACATAATCAACTAATGTAATATACTACATTAATAGAATAAAGGGAAAAAAAAACACATTTTCATCTCTACTGATGCAGATAAGGCATTTGACATAATTCAGTACCCTTTTTTGATAAAACCTCTTAAAAATGTAAGAAAAGAAGGAAACTTCTTCAACATGATAAAGGGCATATATGACAAACCACAGCTAACATCATATTTAGTGATGAAAGACTGAAAGCTTTTTCTTTAAGATCAGGGATAAGACAAGGATGCCCACTGTCAACATTGTACAGGAAGTTCTAGCCAGAGCAATTAGGCAAGAGAAAGAAAAGGCTTCCAATTGTAAAGGAAGAATTAAAATTTTCCCTATTTGTAGATGGCATGATCCTATATATGTAAAGTCCTAAAAAAAAAAAAAAGAAAAAAGAAAATCCTCAACAAAGCTCCTAGAGCTATTAATTCAGTAATGTGGTAGAGTTCAAGATCAAGACCCCAAAATCAATAGTGCTTCTATAGAATAGTAATGAAGAGGAAGAATACAGCAAAAAAAAAAAAACAAAAAAAATTCCATTTATACTAGCGACTGAAAGAATCAAATATCTAGAAATCAGTCTAACCATGGACATAAAAGCCCTGTACACAGACAACTTTAAACTTTTCTAAAAAAACATTACTAAAAAAAAAAAGAAAGAAAGAAAACCTAAATAAACAGACAGATATACCATGTTTGTGGATTGGAAAACTAAGTATCATTAAGATGTCAGTTTTACCCAAATTGATTTACAGATTCAGTGCAATTCCAATAAAAAATGGAAAAGCCATTATCAAATTTATTTGGAAGGGTAAGTGTCCCCAAATAACCAAAGCCATCTTGAAAAAGAAGAATGAAGTTGGAAGACTCATACTTCTTGACTTTAAAGCATATTGCAATGCTACAGTGGTCAAAATAGCATGGTATTAGCATAAAGATAGATATATTGACCAATGGAATCTAATTGAAAGTGTAGATTTAGAAGTGGACCCTCACATCTATGGTCAATTGATTTTTTTAAAAAGCAGTTTTACTGAAATAAATTCACATACAGCTCATCTATGCTGTACAATCAATATCTTCTAGAAAATTCATAGTGTTGTGTATTCATCACCACAATCAATTCTAGAACATTTTCACTATTGCAAAAAGAAAAGCCCCATTATGGATAATTGATTTTTGACAAGGAGGCACAGACCACTCAATTGGGAAAGAATATCTCTTTAACAAATGGTGCTGGAAAAACTGAACATTCATTTGCAAAAGAATGAAGGTGGCCCCACCTCACACCATATACAAAAAGCAACTCAAAAATAGATCAGAGACCTAAATATAAGAGCCAGAACTATCAAACTCCTAGAAGAAAATGTAGGAGAGTATCTTTAGGACTTTGTGGTAAGCAATGGTTTCTTAGACCTTACAATCCAACATAAGCAACAAAAGAAGAACTGGGTAAATGGGACCTCATTAAAACTTAAAACTTTTGTCCCTCAAAGGACTTTATCATGAAAGTAAAATGACAACCTATACAAGGGGAGAAAATATTTGGAAACCACATATCCAATAAAGGTTTAATACCCATGATATATAAAGAAATTCTTCATAACAACAACAAAGACAAATAACCCAATTAAAGAATGAGTAAAAGATCTAAATAGACATTTCTCCAAAAAAGATCCCCAAATGGCCAAAAAATGCATGAAAAGCTGCTCAGCATCATTAGCTATCAGGGAAGTGCAAACCAAAACAGCAACGAGATACCATTTCACACCCATACTATTAAAGAAACAGTGAATTAACAAGTGTTGGAGAGGATGTGGAGAAACAGGAATACTCATTCACTGCCGGTGGGAATGTAAAATGGTAGAGCCAGTGTGGAAGACGGTTTAGCAATTCTGCACAAAGTATAGAATTACCACACTACCCAACTTCTAGGTATATACCCAACTGAATTAAAAGCAGGGACTTAAGTAGATATTTGCACACCAATGTTAATAGTGGCGATTTTTCACAATTGCCAAAAGATGGAAGCAACCCAAGTGCCCATCAACCAATGAATGGATAAACAAAATGTCATATACACACACACAGTGGAATATTATTTAGCCCTTAAAAGGAATGAATCTCTGTTACACGTGACAACATGGATGAAACAAAGGTATCATGTTCAGTGAAATAAGCTAGATACAAAAGGACAAATATTGTATGATGTTGTAGATGTGAAAAAGTCAGTGATACAAGAATAAGCAAACTGATAGGATCTAGAGTAAAGTTACCAGGGACAGGGAGGGGCTAGGGAATAGAATGTTAAGGCTTAAAATGTACAGTTTCTATTTGGGACAATGGAAAAGTTTTGGAAATTGATGGCAGTGATAGGAGCACAATAATGTGAATGTAATTAAGAGTACTCAATTATATATTTAAATGTTGTTAAAAGGGGAAATATTATGATGTATATATGTTTCTAAAATAGAAAATTAGAAAAATAAATCCATGGAACTGCACAACACAACAGTGAACTCTAAGTTAAATCGTGGACTATGGTTATAGTACAATTATAAAAATGTGCTTTTATCAATTGTAATAAATGTATCACATTAATGCAAGGTATTAATAATAGGGTGGTATCTGGGAACCATATATTTCATACATGATTTTTCTGGAAACCCATAACTTATCTAATAAAAAAATTAAAATAAAATAGTCCTTTTGTTTTTAAAATGCAATGCTTGTCTATTTTAAATGCCCATAATAATAAATCAAACATTAATTAATACAGTGATTAAATGCATGCAGTGAAAAATAAGGAAAGATATGGTAGGACAAAGATATCTGAATATAGCCATTATATATTTGAAGAAAACACATATTGAGTTAAATAAAAACAAGAAAGGAAACAGACCAGATATAAAAATGCAGAGATATATTTTCACTTCTGTGATACAAACCATAAACATAGCTTTGTGCAAAAAAAAGATCTGAAAATATTCATCTTACAAAACATTGTCAACAAAGCAAAAAATATTTTTCAGTTTGTGAAAAAAATACTATTTTAATACAAATGGTACTGTGTTGTTTAGTATCACAGTGCTATTATAAAATACATTATTACAAGTGGTTGAAATTTAATGATTTCAGTAATTATAAAATGTTTAAAATAAATGTTATAGTTCTTTATAAACTAACTTGAATTTATTTATTTAGCCTTGATAATCTTTTTCCAGAGTAGGTATTTTAATGGCTCATGGAATGCTAACTTCCCTTTAAGGGACTCCTAGAAAAACTCAGATCACTGAAATTGTGTTCACGTAAAAATAATAAATAGTCTTGGAAAAAAATTGATTGTCATATGATATACAAAATTGTGGTTTGAAGCTTCATCATTAAATAGTTGCATAGCAACAAAAGGATACAAATATTCTCCTCTACCTAAAGTTAAGAAATGTAACTTCTGATTCAGCTCATTTATGCCATAAAACATATTATTTCCTCCCAGTAAATCTGAATATAGCCAATTCACAGTACCTATAAAGTCTTTGTTTGAAGACTTGGTGCTTGGGAAAACTGCAATACATTGGTAAACATGTTTCCTTGATTTTTCATTCAAACTGTAATAAAAAAATTGAAACATCAAGGTGTTTCTAATTCTCTTACATTCTCCTCATCAAATACCATTTTCCAGGAACTGCTACAGATCCTGTAAGTCTCTTTATAAGTCTCTTTTAGCTGTAAAAGAAAAATGAGACTTTGAGATATTGTTCTTGGAATAAAGGAGTTTTTTTTTTTTTTAACATGAAAAAAATCAAATGTAAAATGCCTTTCTGTATAGAACTTGAAATCCAAAGATGGCAAAGGTGTCTGACAGGTAAATGCCATGAGATATACATTTGATGCATCCTTCTAACTAAGGTAAAAATAATCATGTTACTTCTAGCTTAATTCAGTTCTTGGTAATCTTTGAAGTGAGAACTCAGCACTTGTTTATATATTTGTTTGTTTGTTTTTTGGGGGGTGCATGGCCCAGGAATCAAACCTGGGTCTCCCACATGGAAGGCGAGAATTCTACCACTGAATCACCCGTGCATCCAGTACTTACTTATTAAGAATACCGTTATATTTTGCAAAATGGAATTCATAGTCTTTGGATTCCAACTAACTCTATGAATAAATTGTTATAATTCTTAGGGCTGGACTAAAATCTGTGAACATTTCATCAAAGGAAAAAAAAGTGAGAAATTTTTAATTAACTAGAAATTGGTACCATAGGGTTTCCTACTTCCCCAGTGTTCGTTAATGGTAAGACCCCTCCATGTTGGACAACTCCTAAAAGGGGGTTGTAAGGTTTGAATATGCCCCTCTATAAATACATCTCCATTTTTGAATGTTATTGGTCCAGGGAATCTCCTGTGGATGTTGTCTCCACGGAGATCCTTTTCCTTCTCCCACTGATGCTGATCTACGTTGAGGGGCCACTTTCCTGACTGTGCTTCCTTTGGTGTCTTGTTTCTAGTGCAGCAAAGTGAGCTAATCAACCAACAATCAATTCCGGCACCCACATCTAGCCTTCTTGTGGTTCAGTGCCCTGTTATTTCAAGGGCTTGGGAAAGTACGAAAAGAAGCACATGGAAAAGGCCTTCCTGATCAGAAGAGGAGGCTCACAAAGAGGCACACTCCACACCTTCCCAAAGATGCCCCAACTGTGTAGAAGGCTTCACGGAATCTGTACACTTATCTTATGGCTCATTTCCATCAGGATTTCAAATTAGGCCTAATGTTTCCTCATTTATTCTTAACATCACTTCCATTCAAACATGCATAGAGTCTAAATTGAATCAATATAATTCCTGAACATCTGTCCTGAAGAAAAGACAGCAGGTAGACAAATGCTATGGTATATACATTTTGGGGAGAGACGAGTCTTGTGACTGAAGGCAAATACAAAAAGCACCATTTGTTTTCTTTTTTGGTTTGATATTTAATCACAAGGTTCTTTTCCACTTCACTGGTCTGCAGTTTTCAATACTTGAAACCATATATGCCAGTCCCAATGCCATGTCTTGCACCCAGACGGTGTGTAAATCCCATAGTGTTTTGTTTTTCTCTCTTTTCTGGTTGTTGTCTGACCATCTGCTAAGACACAGTTAAACTTCACAGAAGATACTGTTGCAATGTCTGCTAAACGAGAACCTTACTTTAATAAAAAAAAATTTGAATAGAAATATTTTCTGCAGCTTTCTTGTTTGTCTGGTATACCACATTTACAAAAGTCTTGCATTTTACAGTTCTGCGGAAATCATAGATTCGGTGTGTCCATGAATATTGGAGTCTCCTAGCAAAGATGGCTGCTTTGAGTCTATTTTGTAGGGCTTTTGAGATTTGTTGCCAAAAACGGTTATACCCATTCCACCGGGATGATTTGGAATAGACATGTGTGGTAATAAAGGAATATTTGCTTCCTGATTGGATCCTGATGAGGGCAGGCTGGTCACATGGCCAGTGCTAGTCGACCCACTGGCGCTGCTCGGAGACCGACTCTTGGGAGGAGGGCAGTGCTGGATCACTCTGGGGGGACCTGTTGGCTGATAGTGGGCAGCTGGAAAGGCTGCATATCCAGGAGGTATTGGGTATCCATTAATGGGGATGAATCGCTGGTTCTGAGGTATTGGTGGGCCAATGAATCCAGCGATCTGGCCCTGTGGTGTAATACCCTGGCTGGGGAACATGTAATTGGGGTATCTGGGGTTACTGAGATTACTCACTGGGCTGGCACTCAGGGAGGTCGTCTGCGTGGTAGCATTTCCACCAGAAGGAGTGGTAGAGCTGGTGTGACTTGAAAGTCCTTCCCAGGCCCGAAGCCGGACATGAATATCTTTAAACCTTGGTCTTCTGGAAGGAATCTCATTCCAGCACTCCGTCATTAGGCTGTACATTCTGGGAGGGCAGTCTTCAGAGCACGGTAAGAGCTGCCGTTTTCTCACCATTTCAATCACTTCCTGGTTACTAAAGCCATAATATGGCTGGAGTCCAAAACTGAAAATCTCCCACAAGACAACCCCAAAAGACCAGATATCTGAATCAGAAGAGAATTTGCCATACATGATGGCTTCAGGGGGCATCCAGCGAATGGGCAGCAAAGATTTACTCTGCACCCTGTAGTAATCAGCTGAGTATATTTCTCTGGAAAGCCCAAGGTCTGAAATCTTTATGTGAAGTTGCTCTCCAATTAAAATATTGCGAGCTGCAAGGTCCTTGTGGACAAAGAAGTGACTAGACAGGTATTCCATCCCAGCTGCAATCTGAATCGCAATATGCAGAAAGTCACCATGATCCAGACTGGATTTTACAGTCCCATCTTCATCACTGCTGCAACCAACATCAGAATGTGGGGATCGCATGATGAGGAACTCGTGGAGATCCCCCTGATTCATATACTCAAAAAGCATACACACAGGTTGTTCCTGGGTGACAGCACCCAGAAGGCAGACAATATTGGGGTGGTGTAGTTCAGCCATAAGGGAGGCTTCTTGTTGAAATTCTGTCCATTGTTGGGGGTTGTTATAGTCTTTCAGGGTCTTGATAGCAACCAGCTGAGCATGATCCATGCCTGGGAGATAGAGATGGCCCTTATAGATTTTCCCAAAGGCACATTCACCCAGTTCTTCCATAAAGCGTACAGCAGAAAGAGGCAGTTCTTTCGCCTTGCTCTGTATGAAAGAAAGGAAAAGTATGGTTTAAACATTTGTTAGGGTAAGACATTTTGGAATCTGTAAGAAGGGGTGGAGCTGGGGCATATAGATGAAGTTTCTACAAATCAGATTAAATAAAACATTATTGGCCTTTAAGTCTTTAAATTGTTGGCTGTAGCTTAGCAGAGGTGTTATATGCAATTTTCTGTCTATCAATCCCCTCCTCAAACCTCCTACCTCCTAGTGCTTTCTTGCTCTTGTTTAGTATCTTTTTTTTTATTTTTTTATTTTATTTTTTTTATTAATTAAAAAAAGAATTAACAAAACAATTAGAAATCATTCCAATCTACATGTACAATCAGTAATTCTTAATAACATCACATACTTGCATATTCATCATTTCTTAGTACATTTGCATCGATTTAGAAAAAGAAATAAAAAGACAACAGAATAAGAATTAAAACAATAATAGAAAGAAAAAAAAACAAAAAAAACAAAAACAAAAAACCTATACCTCACATGCAGCTTCATTCAGTGTTTTAACATAATTGCATTACAATTGGGTAGTATTGTGCTGTCCATTTCCGAGACTTTACATCCAGTCCCGTTGTACAGTCTGTATCCCTTCATCTCCAATTATCCCTTCTCTTTTTTTTTTTTTTTTTAATTAACGGAAAAAAAGAAATTAACCCAACATTTAGTTGTTTAGTATCTTGCTATTCCAAGTGTGGCCTTCAGGCTAGGAGTATCAGCATGGTCCATAGCTTATTACACAAGCAGACCCCGGAGCCCATCCAGACCCCTAAATCAGAATATGCATGTTGACAAGACCCCAGGTGATTTCTGTGTACACTAAAGTGAGAGGCACTGCTGCAAGACGCCACAGCCTTAATTCTTAGCCTGGTACAGCATTTGTGATCTGGTCTTAACTACCTTCTTGACACAATCCATTGCTCCTTGCTTGTATGCTAGAACCCTTTAGAAATAGGTCTCCTCATGGTTGACCCCAAACATCATGCACATTCTTTCCTAATACTTCTTTGTTCCTTCAGTGGTCTTGGGACATTTACTGTGCTACATACCAGAGAAACCAAAAGGAAAGACAGACCAGCTGAGCTCTCACAGTAGAAGTGGGGAGATTTGGAAACTACTCCTTACATCTCTTTCCTATTAAATCGTTTCTTTTCTAAAAAGCCTATTTCAGGCCCCACTTCCTTTGAAACCTTCCTGGACCACTTCACCCCGGTGGTCTTGGCATCCTCTGGAGTCCTTTTGTGCATTACTGCCACCACACAGGAAGCAGCTGATGGCTGGTTTACACACATGACCTTCTCTGTTTTGCCAGCTGTGTGGGTACAATTTTTAGTCACCCTATGCCTCAACCCCCTCATCTGTAAAATGGGATGATGATAACTATACTTATCTCAGAGGGTTATCATGAACTTTTAATGCGTTAATATTTATTAAGTACTCAGAACTGTTTTTGACACATGGTAAGTACCATTTAACTTTTAGCTATTTTTACCTTGCTGTTGCAAATTTTTTTTAATTATTATATTTGTCTCTTCACCCAGACTGTAAGTTTATTGAAGGGAGGCAGTGTCTTTCAAATCGGTTTTTATCCCTAGAGCTTCACAAGTGGGTTGGTTCATTGATTAACTTTAAAGCAGACAGGGGAAGGCATCTAGCTTACAACGAAAAGTATTAAATTGTGACATTTGATCTTGGCAGTAAATGTCTATGTTGTTTTCTGAAATTCACCTCAAATTGAGCCTGACATTTGGTATTATTTGTTAAAAAAAGAGTCAAAGCTATGCATTTGTACAAAAAATTCTGATACTTTTCTAATCCCTGTATTTTGAAATTCTTATTTTTAAGAAAAAGAATACCATTCTGAGTATTCCAACCGAAGCTGACAAATGCTGCAAAATACATATGGAATTTAGAACTCTCTGTACAGAGTTTAAAACAACAATTGACTAAATTAAGTAAAATATTTGTTTAATACAAACTCTACAAATTTGTTTAAAACTCCAAGAATTCAGAATTCATGATGATGTTTTCCTATATTAAATCCAGGGGGAAATGTCTATTAACCTAATTGTAAGTATAAATAAACTTGCAGCAAAATACCCACTTAAAGGGTCAAATGGAATTTAGGATTTTGGCACATTAATTCTTATATGCAAATTATAATTTCATTACAAATTGTTTTATTTATTCATTAAAGCAGGTTTTATGGAATTTATATTTGGAAAGGCCTTAAGGAAAGTTATTTGTGCTGAAAGTAATGGCAATGCATTGTTTTAAACATTCAGTCAATTAAAGCTTATTGATCAAGTCCTATTCATTATAGTATTTTTGTAATGGCAAAAGATTAGAAACAACAGAAAGGTCTAGTTAAAGGCGATTAATTATTCAAATTACGATGGATCTAGTAAATAGGATATTACATAGTTCTAAAAAAGAATGAGAAAGCTTTCTATGTACTGATATGGAAAGATCTCCAAAACACTATTGCTAAGTTAAAAACAAAAAGCAAAAAACATTTAATGTTGTATGCAGGTTTTGCATAAAACAGAAATAGAATGAATGTATTCACATTTCTTTGCATATGCATAAAGAAACCCTAAAAGGATACTTTTAGGTTACCGGCATGGGGATGGGAGCTTATGGAGGTGAGAACTGGGAGGAGGCGGTTGGGGAGGAAGATTTTTCGCTTCATGCTTTTTCTTATGTGTATTTTCAATTTTGGAACAACCTGAATATATTTTCAATTAAAAAACATTAAATAATTAATTTTAAAAACACAAGCCTATTCCTTCTTCCTGACTGATTCAGGAAATTTCTTCTGAAATCTAAGGTCCATTCACTTTTCCTTGAGCTTTCAGGGGCTAGATTCTTACTAGAGTTAATGTTGTTCCTTTGGGAGAGGAGGATGTGGGTGAGAAGAAAGGTAACCAGTTAAACCAATCCTACTTTCTTCCCTTACAGCACCTGGATGATTTTTACTTCTGCTTCTAAAAATTACCCAAGGTGATTTTTTCCTGCATGATGTTAAGACCAAGGAGTCCCATTAGGACTTTTCCTGTTGATGTATATGCATCCAATTTACGTGGAAGTCTCCGTCTCCTGAAAGTAGGTATTAGTTACTTTTTGAGCTAAACAGGGTCCCCAGGCTTTCAGTGGTAGATGAGGGTAAGGGACTTCTAAGGAAAATGGGAATTAAGAACGAAACCAAGGAATGTTAGACTGACCAAATGAGAAGTTAGAACCCGTGTCACCCCCAATCCCTGTAACTAACCCATAGGCAGTTTTGTGTAATTCAAACCATGTGAGTTTTGGAGTCATACAGATCTGGGTGTGTATCCTTGGATCTGTTGCTTTCTGTTAATAATAGTTAATACCTACATAGCCCTTACTATGTTCCAGACACTATTCTAAGCACTTAAAAATATTAACCCATTTAATACAGCAATCCTGTAGAGCAGGTCCTACATTAGTTGGCTGATCTTGGGCAACTTTCTTACTTTTTCTGGACCTCTGCTTCCATATCTATAAAACAGAATTGTCTACCTTGTGTGGTTGAAGTAGGGATTAAATGCAACAACATGTGAAATGATTTCTATCTAACAAATGCCCATTAAACATTGTTAGTTAAGCCTCATTAGGAAAATAATCCTAGAAGCAGAGTAAATGCAAAAGATTTTGATCCCTTTACAGTTATCGGTGGAAATAAAGTTTTGGGGTCTCTGAAGGAAGCTGTGGGTGGAGGCTTGTCTATTCCTCACAGTACTAAATGATTCCCCAGTTATTAATCAGAAAGCCGGGAATTCAGTGCAGAAGTACATCGGGAGCACATGATGGGTCAAAACGTTGCAAATGCATGTGTTACTACCAAATAGAAGAAGATGAAGATGCTTTACAAGAAACATTTCTCTCAATACATAAAGAACAAATAACTCCAGACAAGAGGGAGGAGATGTACAAGAAAGTTCATGCTGCTATACAAGATAAGTCAGTCGATAAGAATTAGCCTAAAAAAGAAGTTAAAAAGAAGAGGTGGGACTATACCCAAATGTCTCTAGCCCCAAAGAAAGAACAGGCATGCTTTCTCAGAGCTCAGGAGCAGGCTGCTGAGAGCTAAACCAAGTCACAATTTTCTTTGAAGATTCTCCAGATGAAAGCAATAAACTTAACAACAACCCCCACCCCCCCACCCCCCAAAAAGGTAAGTTTCTTCCTGTTGATCTTGTCTGTTCTCCCGCGGTATTTGGAGACTTCGGAGTAGGTGAGAAATTGAGTGGCTTGTGGCCTGCCTCTGTAAGAATTCTGGGACATAAGGATGGATGTGTAGGGCAGAATGATCCATGGGGTAGAATGGATGGTAGTGGATGGAGAAGGAGGCAAGCAGGCCAAACTTCTGGGGGACTGGAAGAGAAGGAGTGGACAGAACTCTGGCGTGGACCTGACGTGGGGCCCTTGGAGCTTAACAGCTAAGAAGGCCAGATGCATTCCCCTACACTGAGGTAAGCAAATTAGTTCTCTTGTATTTGCCCTTGGAAGAACTCTTACTCCTTCCATTTTACAGATGGAGAAAGAGGCTTAGAAAAAGTATCAGGAATTTTCAGGAGAGCCAAAAGAGCTGCACTTGGATTTGCAAGGCCTTCTGCTTTGGCCAACACCATTATTTTTGAAATCAGAGAAAGCCAGTTGGCCGGCAATTGCAGTTTGATGCAGAACGTCTCTGGAGGCTCAGCCTGGGACCTGATACCTCACAGGGCTATGTGGTCAGCCTACAATGTGTGGGCACGCCATGGAATAAAAATCACTCCTCCCCCCTGTTCAGCCCATGAAAGGGATCCATCTGGACCCAAAGTGTGTCTTGTCATATCTTATTAATACCTCACCAGGCATATAGAGTACATCATCCAAACTCTTCTCCAGCCTAAAGAAAGTGGAAGAAGTAGTTTTCTCATTTTGGGATTTGTTTGAGAAAGAAGCATAAAAAGCATCTAAGATGGCAGCTTTCACATAACTTTTCTTTCAAACACCTGTGTGGCAGCAGGCACAGAAGTGCCCCCCAAAAACTGCGCAGAACTTGGTATCAGGGGAACAATTTGCACAGTGATTTGCATTTTTTAAATGCTCAAGTTACTTGGTACAAATGAGTCCTAACTATGGACTCATTTTCAAATTTTACATAAATCCTGAACTAG
This sequence comes from Tamandua tetradactyla, assembly GCF_023851605.1. Taxonomy (NCBI): domain Eukaryota; kingdom Metazoa; phylum Chordata; class Mammalia; order Pilosa; family Myrmecophagidae; genus Tamandua; species Tamandua tetradactyla. The sequence continues at coordinate 61,927,135 of NC_135337.1, forward strand.
TTAAAAAATCATAAAAACCCTTAAAGAAGCAGTCAGTAGACTGTATGGTGACGGCAGGAAATTAGCTGTATTGTTGAGGAACAGATGGTTTACATTATACAAACCCTTTAGGCTAAACTTGTTTAGGTCTGGCATATTGTAAATTATATTTTAGTAATGAAAGTGAAATGACCTCTGCCTGACCTCAAGTGGGTTTTGTCTGTTTGAACCAATGTAGTGGAAAACTATGAAAGAAAATGAAGTCATAAAGTTTTGGCAGTTCAATTTTGGCTCATTTCAAGTTAAGGGGTTATAAATCTGTTTAGTTTTTGTTTGACAAGTATTTGTCATACAGGGATGTACAAAATGTAAAGAAGTGTAAAATACACAGGAGGCATGGTGCCAAAGTAAACCAAGTACAAAGGAAAACTGGAATGAATAGGGTCCCCAGCTCCTATCTCTTTATCACTCCCTCCATTAGTTGAATGACAAGATGGGCTTGGTTTATTATATGCTGTAAGGCAATTAAGTACCTTAAAACTGAAACAGGCTTTCAGTTTAAATGTTAACATTTTTACTTCTCAAAGTAAACACACATCTGCCTCAGTGCACAGTCTTAAAAATTATATAATTGGGGGTAGTGGGGGAATCAAAAGTTGATGCTGAAGTTGATCCACTGTTCTAAAATTTGATTGTGCTTCTTCCCTTAAAAGTTTTGGAAGAACAATGGTATTAAAGTTTAAGTGAGCTCTTCACTGAAGGAAAACAAAGGAAGAGTATTTTCAATGTGAGTTATTTGGGAAAAATTAAGGCATAACATTTCTAAACTGCTGATGGACAGGCCAGGCTGATGTTGGCTTCTTTCACCTGAGTGACGAATACTAAGTGGGGATATGTGACCCTTTTATACCTATTATCTTTAGATAGGAAAGCAATGTGCCACGGGTGGATCTTTTAAAAATTCCAGTTATGTAGGTGCCAGGTGAATAAGTACGACAGACTCGGTGACTTTCTCTCTTTTCACCTTAGGGAAGCTACAAGAGGTGATATAACACATTGGCAATGACGCCTCCAGGTGAAGTGGCTTTACTACTAACATGCTGTTTCCTGCCCACCTAGAGTAAGTGACTATCACAGGAAATGAAGGGAGAGTTTTCTGATAGCCACCAACATCTATAGGCTGCATGGACCCTGCTCTACGACTTTCACTTCTAACTTGAACAAGGTATGATTACTTTACTTTTAAGAACCCAACTTGAAAGGGGAAGGAATCATCAGGTGGTCACAAAAGGGCTTGATATCTTATTTATACAACAACTCAAAGTCTCCCTCTGCAATCCCTGCAGCTCCAGTCAATCAAGGATGGTTTCTTTTCCATGCCCCAATGCCTCCCCTTTTGGCTGGTGTTTCTCTTTACGAATACCATTTGAAGCAGATTCTCCTGTAGGCACAAATGTCTCTAAGAGAAGAGCAGGTTCCACAGAGTGGCGTTTGCCCTCAGCCCTGTCAGAGGAATGATAAGATAGATCAATCTTATTGAAATCAGAGAGGCAGTTTTGGAAATGGGCTGACATTACCAAGTCCATTGTCTCTCTGGAAACAGCTTTCTCTGAAATCTGTATCAACTGGGGACTTACTTGCTCTCCGTATCTCCTGGAGGGCTTGTTAATATAGACCTTACCCTATACTCTCCACACCCATCCCCTGAGAGCTTCTGATTCCTTAGGTCCGTTGGGGGTCTAAGATTTGGCATTTCTGACAAACCGCTAGGTACTGCAGATGCTCCTGGCCTGGAGGTCTCACTTTGAGAACCACAGAAATAAATGAAGATGGCTTTCTGGCCTGGGTCCCTGCTGCCTGCATGACACATGGAGAACCTGGTTGAGCAGTTCTGATTTATACTAGGAAAGGAAAAGAACACTACTTTGGAGCATGCTTTAGAAATGTGAACATAATACAAGAACTGTTGGTTGGCATTTACTGGGTTTATGTTCTACACGGCTAATGTCTTCATGAGACTCGAGGTTTTTAAATGCAAACCTTTCAATGGCTCGGGCCATGTCATAGTTGTGGTCTATTTCCATATGCAGCCAGTCGTTTGGGATATATTCTAAAAGCTGTTGCATTTGTCAGCCATCTGATTCTGTATTTGCTGTATGCTGAGGAATACATACAGAATAGTACACGAGAGACTATGAGAAAACCATGAAGACAGAAGACACAGTTCCTATTCTAGAAGGGTATGCAATAGGAGCTTAATAATAGCTGCCATGTACTTAATGCTTGCCATGTGCCAGACACTGAGAACATAATAATGGCTAATTTTCTGACTTATGTATTAGGTTGAATATACTTATATTAATTATTTTTATCCTCACAGTAATCCCATGATATTGGCAGCTATGACCATTTTCCCCATTTTTCAGATGGAGAGACAGAGGAGCAAAGCAGTTAAGTGGTCCCATAGCTGGTGGGGGAAAATTCAGACTCCAGAGCCTACACTCATAATGGTTAAGCTACAAGCCCTTGTCTGCTCTCTAAAGTAAGTGCTTAATACATCAGCTCATTTAATTTTCATCACAATCCTGTAAGGTTCATATTATCATTTTCCCATTTTATGGATCAGGAAAATAAGGCAATTAGTGGTTATATAGTGTGCCTAAGGAAGCACAACTATTACCTGGTGGTGCCAATCCATAATTATATGCAATCTTGAACAGGGCGTGAGATCTTGTTGGTTTGTACAGGTTAGTGTAATGCCCCATTATATCTCAGAGTAATTTGGGCTGAGAATAAAAAAGTATTTGTAAAGTCCCCTTGAAGGATCTGGGAGAAAGGAGGAAATATTCAACTTTCCCATCTGGGGAATTCCTGATAATCTCACAGGCAGTGGGGACAACCAATTCAATAGGCTGAGCCCTCAATCTTGAGGCTCGCCCCTATGAAACTTATTCCTACAAAGGAGAGGCTAAGCCTACTTAAAATTATGCCTAAGAGTCACCCTCAGATTGCTTAGATTGGCCTTTCTCTCTAAGCCAACTCAGCAGGTGAACTCACTGCCCTCCCCACGTCAGACATGACTCCCAGGGGTGTAAATCTCCCTGGCAACATGGGATCTGACTCCTGTGGATGAGCTGGGACTCAGCATCCTGGGAATTATAGAGGATTCTTGACCAAAAGGAGGAAGAGAGAAATGAGACAAAGTCTCAATGGCTGAGAAATTTCAAACAGAGTCAAGAAGTTATCCTGAAGGTTATTCTTATTCATTATACAGATATCCCTTTTTAGTTTATGGTGTATTGGAGAGGGTAGAGTGAAGTACCTGAAACTGCTGAACTGTGTTCCAGCAGCCTAGATTCTTAAAGAAGACTGTATAACTATATAACTTATACAGTGTGATTATGAAAACCTGGTGTCTGATGCTCCTTTTATCCAGAGTATGAACAGATAAGTAAAAAAACCAAATAATAAATAATAGGGGAGATAAAGGGTAAAAACTGAGTAATCTGAAATACTGTGGGTCAATGAGAGGGAGGGGTAAGGGGTATGGGTCGTATGAGTTCTTTTTTCATTTCTTCTTCTGGAGTGATGCAAATGTCCTAAAAATGATCATGGCAAAGAATATACAAATATGTGATAATATTGTGAGCCATTGATTGTATAATATGGTTGGACTGTAAATGCATTTCTCAACAAAAATATTTTTTAAAAAATGGTGGTACCAAGATTGAAATCCAAGTATGTCTATCTCCAAAATTGGAGCATTTTTCTGGGAACAGACAGCTATATCAAAACTATAATGAATCTAATAGTTTTCATTAGATCCTCAAAGGGCTTCATGATTTTAAAAGCATGAGGACTGCTGGTGGAGAAGTGGAAAGCTCAAGCTGTAGGAGTTTCCTTGTCACTAAGCTAAACTCTGAGCTAGTACTCTGTTGTCCCCATTAGCAAACTACGATAAGAGAACAAAACCTTTTAACAGCAGCCTTTGCTGTTAAGTAGGGCATGATTGCCCTGGAGAGTCTATGAAAGTTAAATTTCTTAGTATTTGGACTTGGCTGTTGACATCGATCTGTTTGACTCCAAAGCCCATGCTCCTTACTTGTGTGTTTTACTGGTTCTTAGGTTAACAGCAGAAGAATTGTGAAACAACTGACTCCATTCATAAACGCAAATGATTACATTTAAAAGTTTAGAGGCCACAGCCATTTTATTTTGGGAGGTTGTGTACACTTTCAAACCCTATGGCATAACTAAGTACCTTCTGGTGTATGCCATCAAATTCTAGAGGGAGTTTCACCCAGTATTTTGCCACACTTGCTCAGAATTCAGCTGCACTTCTCTGGAAGTGATTTAACTTCAGAACCAGTTCTTTTTCTCTGTAACAGAACTTTTTGATAGTGAGTTTGAATGTTTGGTGGTGTCCAGGTTTGATTCTGTGGTGGGATTACTTTATGATGTCAATGGGAGAAGTCCTGTTTTGCCTGGAAACAGACATAACAGATGCCAGCAGCTTTAATGTCAGCACAAGCCACCACGTGCTCATAACCTGGGCTTCTATGATTCAGTCAACCTGAATATTAGTCAGTGATGTGAAATGGTGACACACTTAGACTCTGGGTCTGGGCAAACCTGGGTTTGAGTTTTGGCTCTACCGCTTACTAGCTGTGTGACTTTGGGCAACCTCTTATCTCCCCAGCCTCAGTATTCTCACCCTAGAAATCTGGCTAAAATCAGCACTTACTTTATAGGACTGCTATAAAAATTAAATTGAGGTAATGACATGAAGTACTTTAGCCAGTTTACAATGTATCTATTTATAATACCACATTTTCCCCAGAAGAATAATTTCTGTAGATAAAGGAGTGAGCCTAGGCTGCAGTGCTCCAGCCCTCACTATCAGAACCCTCTCCACCTCGACAGATTTTTATCCACACTTCGTGTAAACAAAGTGTGAGGCAGGGCAATTAATAGGAACAGGCATAAAAAATACCAGAACTCTCCAAAGAACTACCTCTCTAATCTTTGCTGCGATTCCCTGGACTCTGTTCCCAGCCCAGTTAACGCCATGGGCTGCTAGACCTTTTTCCTTCCTCCCAAGCCCATCACCCTGTGGACAGCACTTGGTTATTGATTAAAACATGCATGATGCTTCATATCACCATGTAATAAAGATAACAGTAATTTCTAGCTATTGAGGACTTGTGAGATGCCACATACATTATCTTCAAGTGTCAAAATAGCCCTTTTAAGTACGATTTTTTATCCTTGTTTTATAGGTGAAGAAATAGAGGCTCAGAGAAGTTAATTAAGCAACTTCTTAAGATGTCATGGTCAGTAAACAACAGAGCCAAGACTTAAAATCCTATCTCCCTGCCTCTAAATTCTTGCTCTTTTGTGTATATTAAACTACTTTCCAGAAATACACTATTTTAAAAAAAATGTGCCTGGAAAGGTAAGTTAGGTCCAAATAGTCTGGAGACTTTTATAACTTGAAATTGGTCCTCCCAGGTTGGGAAATCATTGTACTAAAGTGAGAACTAAAGCCTAGTTTAGGAGGGTAAAACCAGCATGAGAGCGAGCAAGAGGAAAGAGCTGATAAACATCAAAGGATGTTCCCTTTAGGGAATTAAAAGAAGAACTAGCAGAGGAAGCAGGAGAAAGAGATAGGAGGAAAGCCAAAGGGAAAAGTATTTCAAGATGGTGGTTAAGAATATTAAATGCTCCAGAGAAATTAAAGAGGACGACGACTTGGAAAACGCCACTGGATTAAATTACATTCCCTATGACTCCCATGAGGGCCATGCCAACAGAATGGTGATTTCAGAAGCTTTGGGGGACAATGGCTTTAAGTTGTGGGTGGAAAAGTTACTGAGGATATTTTAGTACCAAGTGTGGTGACATCTGGTAAGGACAGTGGTTTAAGAGGGTTAGTTGGGCCACAGAGGGTTTTTGGATAGAAGTATGTTGCTGGCAAAGGGAACAGACCCAGTTTATAGTCTATGAATATAGTCAAGTGTTAGTATATTCAGCAAAGCACCTTGGCTGGAAGGGAAAAGGAGAGATGAATTGCTTGAAAGTGAAGAAACAGAGAAGCTGGCAAGAGATGAGAGTAAATTGAGAAATACGATATAGCCACCAGCTTCAGAAAGCTGGGAAAATCCTGCTTTCCCCCAAATCATTTTCTTTCTATTAGCCAGGAGCTGCAGGCGTTTGACCTGCAGCACTATTCAGGCTTCAGTTGTACTTGGTTCCTTTGCTGCAGTCTCTTCGATTCCTTGACCCTCATTCACAAACTCTACCTCCTCACGTCCCTGAGTGCCTAATCCCCACCCACATAGGTGAGTCATGTTGGAATGGACAGAAGGTGAGGAATCAGGAACCAAAAGGTTGAATGAGCCTTCTTGGTCCTTGAAGAGGAAGCTTTCTCTCCTTCCCACTCTGTGAAGCCCAGCATCCAGAACAAGCACAATTAAAGACTTGCTCTGTCTTTTCAGACCCCTGAGAGTAGGGGAAGGGAAATGGGGAGAAGAAAAAAGAGGCAAACAAAAAAAAAAAAAAAAAAAAAAAAAGAAAAAGCAGGAGAAGGGAAATTACGGTTTCCAGGCTTCTCTGAGAAGGGTCATTTTCAGCAACACTGAAAAAAAACAAAAGCAAAAACAAAAACCCAATCCACTCAGATTGTAAAATTTGTAAAGTAACACAGAAAAATCCTACTTAGTTTAGGAATCACTGGAGTACTCATTTGAGGATTTCAGAGATGTTAAAGATAGGAGGTTATCTAATCCAACTGAATGGCTTGAAATCTTTTGTTGAGCAAAATAAAAGGAAAATAAACAAAAAGTAGGTTACATAAATACAATCTACTTCCTTCCCTGGACAGCTGAGAAAATTGAGACACAGAAAGGCTAACTGGCTTTTCAGGGTCACAGGGCAGTTAGAGGTGGAGCCTAGGAGAACATCTCTATTTCCGGAGTCTCCAAGGCTCCATATTACCATGTGCTGCATCTCAGCCAGATGGGCCCCGGAAGAGGAAGTAGCTCTCCCCTCTCAAAAGCTTGTCCTCCATGTGTGGGTCTCTACATGCCAGAGCGTAAAGGGCTTCCTTCCCCCAAAGATCAGAAGGAAACTTTGGCCTCGCCAAAAGTTTTTACTTCTAACCATGCCATCCCACTTCTCTGGGGACTCAAGCCAGGTCCCTCAACCCATCTGTCTGCTGCTACCTAATATTCTCTCTGAAGGGTATTGTTTTCTAATCCCCTAGAGGAGCCTCCCCTTCCTAATCCAAACACTCAGGGGAATTTTAGCAACTCAGCAAGTGAAGAGAGATGGAAACAGATAGTTTACACCCTGAAGGGCAAATTCATTTGGATAAATAAGAACGCTGGAGTCTCTGCCATTTGAATTGGCCAAACAAATAAGAATAAGGTTAGAGCGGACCAATTTCCATCCTTTATTCCTTTCCGATCCTGCCCTCCAAATATCCTTTTGATTTTGCTCTGGTAGTGTTTGTTTTCAGGATTTTTTTTTTCTTTCTTTCCTGTGTGTCCCTTTCTTTTCAATTTTATAGGTACATGTAATATTTATGTGTCAGTGACCTTTCAAAGCAGTTTTAGAGATGGAGTGTTTACATTTAGGAATTTTCTTTAAGGTCTACAAAGTCCTTTGTGCTTTTTCCAGGAAAGGCACTCAGTAAGAACCAAAACAAACAACTGAATAACTCAAATTTGATCAGAGCCAAATCTCTTAGGAGAGTAAGGGAAAAAAAAAGCTAACATTTGTTTTTGTTGTTTCCTTTCCCCTTCCCAACCCAGTCAAATATACTTGAGCCATTCCTACTTCCAGCCCAGTTCAGAAGTGTGGTAAGCTGTTTGAGGCTACCTTCAAAGCCTCATGTTGTAGAAATCTTGACACTGGGAGATTTTGTAAGGCACACTTCAGAAATGACGACAACAATGTTTACTCCACCACATCCTGGGAAAATTGATCCAGGCATGATGACATGGCATCATGTTTATAAGTTTGCCGCCTCTTTCCCCATGATTTGTCTCTTCGATCTTGGAGGATGGAGTACTACTATTATTGCTCTGGCCAAATTTCACATTTCCCTTGCAGGGCCAAGGCCACTCACACAGATGTGCACCTTTTCTAAAGGCCACTTAAGAGATCTGTCAGCAGCCAGGGTGATGCCTGTGTTTACTGTTCAGCCCAAATCAACCACATGGCATCATGTTTATAAGTTTGCCGCCTCTTTCCCCATGACTTGTTCCATGAAAATGTTATCATGATGTCTGCAAGAGCAAGGACTTTATTTAGAGTTGGAAAATCCTGAAAGCAAATCTTATCTCTTGCATTAACTTGCTCTTTGACCTTGGGCAAGTTACTTAATCTGTTCAAGTCTCAGTTACTATGGTTGTAAAAAAGGGATA